>NC_092644.1:63619099-63811599 GCF_039555335.1 Amphiura filiformis
AAACACAGCATGTGACCTTTTAATTGGTCTACCTGTTCTTACTGGTAGACCAATTAATGTCTACTCATACCCTAAAAATACTGACTTTCATGGTTAAAAGGGAAATTTATACATGCTACATACTGATTCTAGATCAATTCTTAACTTGTTTCATTGAGTCAACACTCAACAACTTGCCAATGGTTTCTTCAAAACCAAAAATAAGTCAAAACCAAAAATAAGTCAAATAATCTCAACAAGCTTTTAACAAAGGTGGTACATAATTATGAACTGAGTACAGGGACATGCCATCTATTTTCAGTCATCTGTTATATCAAATGACCCCTTATTTTAGGTTAAATTTGGTATAAACACATCACAAGAAATAAGTCCCCCTCTCAACATTTCGTCATAACATAGTAAGGTTACATTTTGTACCAATAAAACTAACTTAGAAATAATTATATGACTGTTTACTAAGTGTTGTGTGAAAAATGAAAATTAAAGATGTCCATGACTTCATGGCTGAATGAGCTCAAATGGAAGACAAAAACTGCCCTTTTCAAAAGTCACAAAGTAGGCCTATACTTGTCACAAATGTTCATGGCTTGTTACTAATGGAAAGACATGTGGTTGAGTGTATAGTTAAAAATTCCCCACCAAGTGAACATTTACTCTAATGTGTAGTCAAATCATGATCATTCAGCCGTGCAAATCCTCTCTTTGGTTCAGAGCTCAGTACATTGAGTTGTCAGAGCTCAGCACAGTGAAGTGTAACAAGCATAGGCATACTTTGTGAATTTTGGAAAGTGCAGTTTTTGTCTTTCACTTGGGCTCATTCAGACATGAAGTCATGGTAATCTTTAATTTTCATACAACACTTAGTATACAGTCACATGATTATTTTTAAGTTAGTTTTATTGGTACAAAGTTTTACCTAACAATGTTTTGACGAATTGTTGAGAGTGGGGCTTATTTCTTGTCATGTGTTTATTTAGACACATGATTTGTTTGAAAATTTTCTCAAACTTTTTACACAAATAGCCTGATTTTTCCTCACTGTAAACAAAACTTTAGCTGAGAACTGTGCCAATGTGTTTTTAAATTCCGTTGGATATTCGGGCTTTAGGCATACTGATGAGTCTAATTTTCTAAGTAAAATGATAGGTCCATTGTTCCAAGTTAAGGCCAAAAAAAATTGGAAATCTTGGGTCTTTACTAAGAAAGTGAGACCCATCAGTATGCCTAAAGCCCAAATATCCAATGAAATTTAAAAACACATTGGCAATAGCTAATACAACAAGCTGATAATAAATGTATGCTAAGCACTGCATGGTAAACCTTTGTAACAAGTTAAAGAGGTCCATTATCATTTAAATTCAGCTCTCTCCCCAAATTGGTGGAGGTACAATAGTTTAGTCACCATAAGTGGTGCATTTCCCATAGCGTTACAAATAAGGCTGTACCGAGAGTTCTCCCATCTTAACTTTTTTACAAATTCTAGTAATATTTGCTTCATGTTATAATAATTCACCAGATCTGCATGTATGTTACTGGTAGTGTCAATCAAATCATAACTTACGCAAAAATACGCAAAGTGGAGTTCATGTATGTGCTGCGCCCAGCTTTGTTTAAGCCACTCTATATCCAGCCATGATGTTAAAGAGTCCCTATTATGAGCTGATCATAGTATAGATTCTCTAGATTTGAGCCACAGGGAGTTCCTGGTTTTGGCAATTACTTGGGCCTTCCAATGAGGCCCTTGCTCTTACCCCTATACCTCTCTCTTAATCACCAATATGTGTCACGCTTGCCTCACCCCACCCAGGTGCAATGGGAAGCTGTTAGGGGTAGTCACAGTCGTTGTACTGATGAACCCTGCGCCATTTGTAGGCAGCAAACGTGGTTCCGACATATTCTAATAACGGCGGAATAAATGTAAAGCGCTTTGAGGCTGTTTACGGCATAAAGCGCTATATAAATATCTACATTTATTTATTTATTTGATAAAAGGCATTTCTGAAAATTGAGTTACTGTAATTATTATATTATACTTAAAATAAGCTATCATTTACTGAAAACATCAAATGTCTAGCATACTTGGTTCTAAAGTTATGATCTTTTTTGATGTCTATTTTCTTATGTATTTTATTGTTTTTTACATCATATTTTTACCTTTATCTCAGTTTCAAATTTGCTGCCTTTGGCCCCCATGGACCAGATTGTGTCACATATATGCAGTCACTGGTGACACGCAACAAACCTGCATATAGGGGACAGTACATCACACTGACGCATGACAATGACTATTACAATGCTGTCAATTCAAATTTCATGTGCTGAAACTGCATAAGCCTAAAATCTGCCAACTTGCATTAACCACTGCCTGCTCCTTTGTTCAGCAAAACTGTGGTGAGACACCAAACTCACAGGAACCTGTGAATCATGCAAGCAGGCCTGGAAAAATTTGGGAACCTCATTCCCTGGGAAACTTGGATGTTTTGAGGTAAATTGGAGGGCTATTGTATTACAACACTGTAAAATGTGTTGAAAGCAGAATTTATTTCTGCACATTTTGACACCTCATTTGTAGCAATTGACTACATATTGATGTCACACAGCGTACATTTAAATCAATGTAACCCAAGATTTGAAAGTTGCAGTAAATTCTATTGATTTGTATTCAGTATAATGGAAGGAAATCTGTGTGATGATATCCGAGCGTTATTGCATTGTTGTAAGTGCAACTCTCAAATCTGGACCAATATTGAATTGTCCGGTGTTTTATTGTTTTCTGGGCTATCGTATCAAATGAGGTATCAAAATGCGCAGAAATAAATTCTGCTTCCAACGCGCTGTCAATTAAAATTTTATACAGCTCTGGTAAATGGATTAAATATTTTGCTTGCAAATTACCTTCAATCCTGCTACCCTTATTCAGCTTGTAAATTAGGCAAGGCTATTAGCATCATGGATAGGTGCTGTACCTACACCATGTGTGCTCTATGATTACAAGCTGAACAAAGTATGCAGCTCTACTTACATTTGTGTCCTTCCTGGCCAAGATTTCGTCACACTTGGCCGAGTCCCCATTAGCAGCTGCTTTGACAAGCTCTTCATTAACATCACCGGTGAGATGCGTTTCAAACAACTTCTTCAGAAGAGCGGACAACCTCTCTGAAAATCAGTAGCACAAAATGACAAATAAGCACTTGTTCTAAGAAACTTCTTGAAACTGTTACCAACTGAACTGTTAAATCATACTACTTCCCAGAATTGGCAAAAAGTTGTAATAATAGCTTAATATGACCATAATAAAAATAAAGTGCACATCAACAAGTGGCAACTTCTTGAGGAAATTAAAACTCAATAAGAGGCAAATTTGTTTTGATAGCCTACTTATCACAATACATCTTAATATTAAAATTTATTTATGGAACTTTTACAAGCTTTTATTCAAAATTTGAATTAATATTTAGTTAAAACATACTTTTACCTACGCTAGTAAATTCTCAGAGAGCAAGTTTTTACATGTTACAGAATTCAATTCATGAAACATTTGAACGCGTATATTTTCAAGATTTTGTAATAAATTGTACACATTGGACTTTGGATTTGAAGGGGTCCCCAAAGCATGTGAACGCATAAATATGCACGATTTGTGCGTTAAAGTAAACCCTGCTACAAACCTACCTGAGGAGTTGCCCAAGTTGCCTGTGTCGGATGCTACCTTAGTTACAGCTGCTGGATTGTATGTCCATGAGGTACCACATACCTCAACCTTGAGGTCGTTGTCATGGTAAATCTGCTGCACTCTACCAATCTTTCCAAGAGTCTACATTCAAAGGGAGTGAATACATTATAGCAATGGGCTATTCTATTTAAATCCACATTCCCCCTGTGGAAAATTTTGGAACATCTACTACAGGGAGAGTATGAATTTCAAATGGAATTAACACATTAGCAGCTCCATTTGAAACTCACTCTCCCTCAGTGGAAGATTCAGGTGGAATCATTCTCAGTGGGTATATGAAATTCAAATTGAGCTGCCCAATGTGCTCATTCCATTTGAAATTCATACTCCCCTTGTGGCAGATATTTCCAAAATCTTCCACAGGGTAGTGTGGATTTTAAATGGAAAAACCCAATTATATACAATTATTATGTTTTTAAAATGAATCCCAAGTGTGTGAAAATATTGGATCCAAAACATAATAATGATAAAATTGGATGCTTTACGCCCAATATTTATTGGTCTCGCTATGAGTTTTAAAATATTGGACTCAACTACGTCTCGTCCAATATTTTAAAAACTCATAGCTCGACCAATAAATATGGACTTAATTTTATATCAAAATTTGAGCTTGTAATATATTCTTCAAAATTATTTTTCAAGATTTTTTATTCATTGTTTCTTAGCATATTTTTATTGGTTTCTTATTTACAAACACTGTCTTTTATTTTGTAACCTGACCCATGTTGGTGTGATTGCTTTTACTGTGTTACGTTTGGAGCACTTTCAGATTTAGCCACATTCAAAGTGACTTTTTTAAATATTTGGCTATCCCTGCCAGGGGCTATATCTTGGCTCTCATGGTTTTACACACCAAACTTTTTCTTTTTTATTTCCCATCATGGATTGGTGTTTTGGACTATCATCATGGTTATTTGCTGATCGACTCTATCATGTAATTGGTAAAGTTTTTAATAATCTAGTGTGCAATAGTTTTATGTTTTTATGTGCTTTTGTTGTATGTTGAATGCTTTTATCTGGCAAACTAAATTATTAAAACTATGCAATTAAATTCTGATTGACAGGACATACTGACTTTTGCTTTTGTAATATACATGTGCAATGTATTTGTTCACTTGTCTTCATTGTAGTTACAATGCACATGTAATTAAGTTATTGTAGAACTTAACCCCAAAATGTTGCTCTATGCGCTATAAGCATGTTTTTTAAGCAGGAATACTGCCACATTTAACCACAAATGAGTATTAGTCTCGATATCACTATAGCTGTGTAGAAACTTACAGAACGTTCGTGCAGTGTCCTGATTTTTTGAAAATTGGATTTTAGAATTTTAACAATTTTCAAATGGAATTTAACATCATCTAGCAAAAAACTCCAACTGGATTGAACATGCGGTGAAAATGGAGTTGATATATGGCAGCTTAAATTTATGCACAGGGTGTGTTGATTATAAATGGAATAGCCCCACTGATCACTGACTGGGATGGGAAAACTAGGTCTGAATTGTTATTCATACAAACAATTGCACTAGTGTAGTCAAAACGCAGTCACAATAGCTCAATCGGCAAGGCATTAGATTCTGGTGCATGGATGTGGAGGTGGTGTGGATTACAGTTTCTGACCAAATACCTACACATTCTTGCAGACTTTGCATACAATTATTTATACTGTAGCTGTCTACTTACAGGTAGCATAGCTTCAGCCCATTCCCCATGTCCTCGTTTGTTTACTTACAGGTAGCATAGCTTCAGCCCATTCCCCATGTCCTCATTTGTCTACTTACAGGTAGCATAGCTTCAGCCCATTCCCCATGTCCTCATTTGTCTACTTACAGGTAGCATAGCTTCAGCCCATTCCCCATGTCCTCATTTGTCTACTTACAGGTAGCATAGCCTCAGCCCATTCCCCATGTCCTTGTTTGTCTACTTACAGGTAGCATAGCTTCAGCCCATTCCCCATGTCCTCATTTGTCTACTTACAGGTAGCATAGCCTCAGCCCATTCCCCATATCCTTGTTTGTCTACTTACAGGTAGCATAGCTTCAGCCCATTCCCCATATCCTTGTTTGTCTACTTACAGGTAGCATAGCCTCAGCCCATTCCCCATGTCCTTGTTTGTCTACTTACAGGTAGCATAGCCTCAGCCCATTCCCCATGTCCTCATTTGTCTACTTACAGGTAGCATAGCTTCAGCCCATTCCCCATGTCCTTGTTTGTCTACTTACAGGTAGCATAGCTTCAGCCCATTCCCCATGTCCTCATTTGTATACTTACAGGTAGCATAGCTTCAGCCCATTCCCCATATCCTCATTTGTCTACTTACAGGTAGCATAGCTTCAGCCCATTCCCCATGTCCTTGTTTGTCTACTTACAGGTAGCATAGCTTCAGCCCATTCCCCATGTCCTTGTTTGTCTACTTACAGGTAGCATAGCTTCAGCCCATTCCCCATGTCCTTGTTTGTCTACTTACAGGTAGCATAGCTTCAGCCCATTCCCCATATCCTCATTTGTCTACTTACAGGTAGCATAGCTTCAGCCCATTCCCCATGTCCTCATTTGTCTACTTACAGGTAGCATAGCTTCAGCCCATTCCCCATATCCTCATTTGTCTACTTACAGGTAGCATAGCTTCAGCCCATTCCCCATGTCCTCGTTGCAATGCTTTCATCCTCTCCAGATCACTACATATCTGCACTAAGTCTCCTACTTGGAATGGTGATGCTACGGTCACTTCATTACCACCAGAAGCACTGCTGGAACTAGATGGGTTGGCTTTGGTCAGCACTGCTGGGTTGAAAGTCCACCTGTTAGGTAGAACATACAGATATAGTTGAAAGATAAAGATATACCGTAAAGGTTTGCCTAATGGAGCACTTGGGGACATTTCATGTGCTAATAAAGAGCTCCATCATCTGAAATCTAAACAAGAATTCAGGTTCTGTGCCCTCATTTGCTGGTGAGAATTTTTTTCAGGAGGGTACTTTAAGGTTGTGCCTAAAATTCCACTTATGTCAAGTGATCCCATAGTGCCATTAGGCGAATCTTTACAGTAGTGCATTATGAAAGAGAGCTTGATGTGTGGCATTAAGAAAAACTGCTCATCAGTTGTTGTTAAGGATTGTGAAAAATCTAAACATTTTGCTTTGGAACCAAAGAATTCCAAAATCCAAGCAAATGTGTAAGATTTTCACAATACCTGAAAAAAAAATTGATACCTCATTCATAACCATCCCTTTTCTGTGTTTTTTCTTTTAATCTTGAAAACAAAATACAATTTGAACTTTACCTTTCATTTTCCCTGTAAAAATTGCTTTGCAGATTAGGGACTTAATGTGAGTAACCAATTACAACAGCGCTTAATCATGTGATATACAGTAGTTGTGTAAATTGCTCGTTCGCATAGGATACAAATTATTAGAGAAATCATTAAAGCACAAAGTTCTACACCACGTCACAAAACTCGGTTAGTCATTATAAGATATCAACAACCTGCATTTGTGTTCGCATAGGTACAATCAATGAACTATGATTGGATTAAATGCATCGCTAAGATTCATGAGGCTATGAAAATTTCTTAATGACTTTCAAGGAAGTCACAATTAAGCCTACAAATTACAATCATAATGACCTTAAATTCCAACAATGTAGATGCTAGCAATAGGTCCAATAAACCACAAATTCAGGTTTATTGTCGTATCCAAATACCTTTTCCCCTTTTTTCTGTAACATCCAGACCAAAATATGCAATGGCATACACTGTACAACAGTATTACTGTACCTGTTTCCACTTGGGTATGACACTACTACATCATGATCTTCATCAATACCAACAACTGTACCAGTAGCCCCAAGTGTCTGGAAAAGTAGAATTTAACAAATCAAATAGGTTAGTAAAACAACGTCACACACCTTTTAAGACATGCATTTTTGTATATATTCAGTCAGATAATGCATAATTATAATGCTAATTCAGACTGCAAATTTGTGTGTTTGACATTCTAGCCGGAGAGGTCAGAGCTAAGAGACATTCTGATATAGACCAACACAGCTAAAATTATTTCCATCAGTTTCAGTTACTCACCAGCAACGGCTACTCTTAACTTTTGGGACTTCCCTATAGACGAATCCAATGAGCCAAGTCATGGTCAGGATTTTGTCGGCCATTATTGGGTCCCGCAGCACCTAACTGGTGTTGTGACTGCCCAATTGGGTGGATTAAAGCCGCTTAAAATTTGATGTTAAAGATTTATTCAGATTTCCTTTTACAAATTAAGCGTACTGCTAGCCGTCCAGCGCGTATTATTTGCACAAGGTCCAATGCACACGCTTGACGCCACGCACGATACGCGATGGTTAAGCTGTCAAAGGAAATCTGAAAGACTTTAGATTCTTTTGTGTTGTAAACTGTCATCATTCTTTTGTCTACATGTAACACGGGTGATAGAATGCAGTTTAAGATACCCTCCAAGGCCGTATCATTTCACATTTTAGGTGAGATGGAGCCGACGGGGACCCAGCTATAGCGGCCATTGAGGTGTAGGAATGTGTGAAATTGGATTTGTATATAGATGAGTTGACCTCAATGTTTATCAACAAAGACAAGGGACTGGTATATTGATATGCTCCAGAGAACTGCATATAACCACTACACTGTTCAATAGCCTTATTGTGATGTGGCGGGAGTTTAAAAATGGCCCTGAACAAAATATGATGCGCGCGCATACTGCCAGGCTAAAACAATGGAAATTGTGATTATGCGTGCACATACTGCCAGGCAATGACGTCAGAAGTCAGCTCATCTATACTCTTAAACATGAAAGTAGATAGTCAAAACAGAAACAGCTAAATTTTTTTCATTATTAATTTCATTTTCTAATAAATATGCACACAGCATGTATGTTTTAAACTCATTTGCATGAAATCTAAGTATTCATGAACAAATGTTAATTTGAAAATTATTATTTGTCCTGCCTGTGTGGGCGGAGATTTTACTCTGGTATATCTGCCTATGCATGTCATGTTTCCATTTGTAATTTCATGTTTAAGTGGGCTAGTGTGCGATCGCGTAAATTCTTCTTTCCCTGTATATTGATATATTAAGAATAACGATTAAGCATCATAATTTGATCTTGGCGCTAGTTTGTAATGCTTTCCTGTTCCAATGTATGATGCATAAGCCTCTTCCCTTGTTTGTTTTATTATACTTAGTTCTCTGGATTATATACTTAGTTCTCTTCTGCTCTTCTCCAGCGTGCCTCCGTGGCTCAGTTGGCTAGAGCGTTGTACTAGTATTACAAAGATCGCCGTTTGAACCCGACAAGATACAATGTTTTTTGGGTGTTTTTTTTTTCAATGTTTATGTGCTCTGGGTAAAGATTAAAAATGTTAATTTGAATAAATTTTTTTTTTTAAATTTGTCAAGAGAGCTTACCTCAAACATTCCATCAGTCCACCCACCATGTCCATGTTGCAATGATTGTACTATCTCCAAGTCCAGATCCACATTAACTTGATCCCCCAATGCAAACATACCATGTACACCTCGACTGCCTGGACCTTGCTCACCTGTACACAATAAAAATATGCCAATTTTGGACTTTAAAACCCCAATTGTCTCATTCATTACCCTACATAATAGATACCATATAATTTACTACGCTACTTCCTCTTTGCCTAGTATAAGTTTGAATGTTTTTTCACACAACCTCTTTCTAAGCAGTTTAAGTTAGCTCAATCAGGGGACACGGTGGCGCAGAGGTACAGGCTCTGCCTTGCAATCGGTGGATTGCGAGTTTGAGCCCTGGCAGTACCACCGTGTTGTGCTCTTGGGCAAGGCACTTTACCTTACTTGCCGCTCTCTACCCAGGGGTGAAATTGGAAGTTGTTATGAAAATTGTCCATTGAGCGCCGCACAAAGGTATGAGCATGCTTTGGCCATTGTATGGCAACTGATATATTCTAATGACAGTGGAATAAATGAAAAGCGCTTTGGTACATGTTCATAAGTGAAAGGTGCTGTATAAATACCAACATTTATTTTATTTCTTACTTATTATTTAAGCATTTGACTCAGCTGGATTGGTGTGTGGCAATGTGAGTTCAAGCCAAACAGTCCATTTGTTCTTGTGAAATATATTGAGTTAACTTGAAATTCCATTGGGCAAGGAACTAACCACTTGTGTCCGTATGCACAAAACAAGTTAGTCCAGGTTTAAATTTAGACCTGTTCTAACTATGGAGAATAGTCCTATCAGGGGTGTGAGTGACCACAGATAAAAAAAAGTCTGAAAAACTCTGAAATTTGGAAAGCTCCTATACTTTTGTATAGAGGAAGTGCAGAAAAAGATAAAAATCAAGATCAAACAGTCTGAATTCAGATTTTAATCTTAACTCTCATACCCGGACCCCTGTCCTATGGTGAAGGAACTTACATACCTATTATTCTATATTTTTGTAGATCCTGTCCAGGGCAAACACATGTAGCTTTTATATAAAATATTAGCTGGCTAGAGTATAATTTTTGGACTTTGCTAGGAGGAAGGAATAAACAGCCCTCGAATTAACCGATGGCACCCATGGCATTTTGCCGTGGGTGCCCATCCCCACTGCCGTAACGCCCTCAAAATATGTCCTTTACCTAAGGTAGTCACTTGCCGTGCCCTCTAATGAAATTGCTGTCGGTGCCCCAGCCCTGCCCCATCATTATGAAATCATCTATCTATGTTTGTATGTGTTTTCTTCACTTTTGAGAAATTGCCTTGGTGCCCTTCTCAAATTTTCAAAGTTGTCTTGATGCCCTCTTGAAATATTACAAACTGCCGTGCTGCCTTGCCTTTTCAGTGAAAATCCAAGGCAATTTTCAACTTGCCCTAAAAAAGTTGCCGTACCCCTTCAGATCCTTAATTCGAGGGCTGGGAATAAAGCAAAGATTAAAGGGATCCCTCCCTAACTTATTTTGTGCATACGGACCTTGTTTTTAATGTTGTTGTATTGATTATCTAAATGAGAACTCGGGGAGCCGATTCTGGCTGTAAAGGTTTATTGTGGTGTGCATAGGTCGTGTCCTTCTTACTAGCTGCTCATCCCTGTTTGTTGATAAATGGTTTATATGGTGTCTTGGGCCACAGTGGTTAGCGAATTCCGGTAGAGTGTGTTAGGGCTTGTGGATTTATGCCTATGCGTAGCACACTATAAATCACTTCACTTTTTTTCTGACGCATCTGAGTTGGCAGATTTTATAGGTACAGTTTATACAGATTAAAATTTAATTATCATCTGACACCAAGATCTATGACAAATGTAGCTCTGTGTTCCCTTTCTTAAGTTAGAGCTCATTTGGCATACAAGATGCTATACCTGCCTTTTCCCTATATCCACAGATACTGTGCACACACATCTCGGTGTATGAGTTTGAATTCAAACAACATGAGAATATTGCCAATGGTACACTAGAACAGGGCATGATACAAAATGGGATTACCATTATTATATGACTGTATAATAGCTAAAGATGGTCCAATGCTAGACACCCATTCTATAGGTCATCCGTTAGAATCCAACTTCAGCATTGTTTCCTTTGCTACTTTTTGTGTAATTTGTAGTATACGATAATGTTATTTCACACAGAGAATTAATCAACAATGATGACTTACCCAAGCAAGGCAGGTGATCTCTGTAGAAGGTGCCACCCTTAGCATCACTCACAACTTTCAGATCAGACTAGTAAAAAAACCCAATAATAAACACTGAATGAAACTGATTACTTTATGATTACTTCATCTATACTGAGGTCTACAAAGTCTTGTTAGTTTAGTTTTTAGGCCGTGTGTGGTGATCATAGATTCATTATAGGTTAATAAATGCATATCACTTGTTGGGAGTGGAATTGTACAAAATAATACATGCGTACTGGGATGTTGATGCGTCTGAGGCACAAGCCCTGCAGACAACTTACAACGCTGAATGTCCCAATTTAGATAAAAACTCAATGGCACTAATATTGTACAATTTATTCTTGATGTGGACTGATAGGGGTACTACTCCTACATACATATGCAGAGCTGCATCACCAAACGAAGCTTTTAATGTATAATGGCCATTCCATCGTTTTTCAAGGGGATTTGAATCCATAATTTTTAGGGTTAGAACCATAAATTATATGTTGGTGTCATCATACTACTCACCATGCCTTCATATCCCACCCTGTAGAGATTTTTAGCTCCATTATCCCACAATACATAAGCAGCACTCCTTGGACTTGT
Organism: Amphiura filiformis; assembly: GCF_039555335.1. NCBI lineage: Eukaryota > Metazoa > Echinodermata > Ophiuroidea > Amphilepidida > Amphiuridae > Amphiura > Amphiura filiformis. The sequence continues at coordinate 63,631,093 of NC_092644.1, forward strand.
AGCACTCCAATCCTGTATCTCAGTTACTTTGCCTCTTCTTCCATTGCCGCCATCTTGATCTTCCCACTCCCAGTCTACACCACGTACAACACGAGCTCCAGGGAATATACCACGCGCCATTATCTTCTTGCTCTTTCGTCTTGGCTCCAAAGCAACTCTGCACATAAGAACAATGGATTAGAAGTGAAAAGATATATCATGAAGAAGTTTTTTGTTGGATTTCCCAGTCTACTTACCATACAACTATGGTTTACATCTGGGACTATTATCTTTTTGCCCTTACCAAGGATGCAAAGAGAAGCAACATATAATTGCCCTGACAATAATGTTAAATGGTAAATCCACCACATTTGTTAGTCATCGTTTTGGTGGCCAATATACTGTATCTGACAGTATCTCCCCCATTTATCCCCAAAAGCAGTCTGATATTGAATGATTATTTGTGTCTTTAAGCCTGAGTGTTACAAAGATTTGCAAGCAAATCAAGCATTATTACTCAGACCATCATGCACTTCAAAATGAAGTTTACCATGTGAATGGCAACATAATCTGGATGTACACTAGTGTGCCCTCTATGAGCGACATGCAAACATGGCAGAGTCTGTTCTCTTTGGGACTACTTGCTGTGGCTCTTGTATATTTTGGTGCCAAAGCAACTCTGCATATATGTGACACAATCTAGTCCATGGAGGCCAAAGGAGGCATTTTTGGAAATTGAGTTTAACTGTTACCTTATACAAACATTAAGCCGTCATATACTGAAAACACCAAAGTATACTTGGTTAAGTTATGATGTTTTGTGATGTCTAATTTCTTGTGTATTTTATTGGGGTTTTTTTATTCCATATTTTTGCCTTTATCTCAATTTCAAATTTGCCACCTTTGGCCTCCATGAACCAGATCATGTCACATAATAAAAGTATGGTACAGATTATTCAATAAGTACTATAAAGTTACAGAGATATTTGTTACAGGTCTTTAAAATATTATTGCCTGTATTCAACGCAATTAAAATGTAGACTGCACACTCTCTATACTATAACTAGATAGAGAATAGAACAATTTATTATTTTTTCATCAATTACAAATTTTTGCTTAAGGAATTAAAAATGTCTGTACTTTTAAATATTTCTGTGACATCATCCATTGTGGTTGTTCTTGAAATTAAAAAATTATTAATATTTAGGGTTGAGTCACTTTCACTTTCCACTTTCACGATACAATGTAAATCATTAATTACTTTAATCTCAACAATTATTCATTATATTTGTTGCTGGTTATTTGTTTTTTGTTTTGTTTTTAAATGAACAGAAGAGCGGCAAAATAATCTCCAGGAATTCCCACTAAGAACCACAACAATCCCATATATGTGATGCAATCAAGCACAATGAGTCGGATGTCGGAAATATTGACTTTGAGATACAATCAATAAGAGTATTCAACTTCCTTTATATTTTATTGTTCTGAGCAACACTAAAATGGCCATATCTCTGAAACCATAAGTCTAATGATGATGGGGTTTTCAGCACAATGAAGCTCTGAGAATGACTCATATATATTGAGATAGAAAACTGAATTTTGATTTTGATCGACATCAGACTCAGTAATTAATAACTAATATGGCAAATCATTGTCAGGATGCAAAAACCTATTATTGAATGCTTTATAAGTTGTAAAAATGATGTTTCTGCATCCATCCAATGAAGTCATAATTGGGTTATTCCATTTAAAATCTACATTCCCCTGTGGAAGATTTTTGAAATTCTTCCACAGGGGGAGTATGAATTTCAAATATTCATTCATTCATTCATCTTTATTTCATTCAAATATAAAATAAAAAGAACACATTAAAGGCAGCTCCATGTACTGAGGCCTGACCTAGGCTACAGTGCATTCATACAGGTCATTATTAAATAGGCCTATATCATTTTGTCCAGTACCCGGTACTTGAGGACCAACAATTTAGTGCTGTACTGAAGCGTACCTTTCACTGTTGGGAGTATTGATGCGATAAAACCGATGTCTCAAGTGATGCTTGTCTCCATGGTAACAAACTGAACAGAGATCATAGTTTGGACATTCTGCACATTTCCATCTAATGCCATAGATGGGCTGCATCCGGCAAGTATCACACATCGTACCATCATGTTTAACACCTGTGTGGGTAGAAGAAAAGATGAGTTCAGATGCAAAAAACTATACATCCATTTTTCTCAATTTGAGATAATAATATACAAATATAACTGGTTAATCTTAAAATATAAAAAAATAATATGTGCTTCTTTTGATCATTATCAAGAACGTTTTTATCATATAATTTATAGAGCATGGTGGCAATATCTCAGTTCTTTTGAAAGTGGCATTTGTTGGTTTTTGCATCTGATCTATGAATTTTTATGGTGGATGATAAGAAACTGAACCATTTGCCAGTCTTTCTCAAATGACAGCCCTTTGGCTTGAATAAATAACATTTTTTATTATAACGTTCATGTAATTTCTTCAAGAATAATATCACACCTCCATCATATTGAGGGTCCCAACTTATGACACATGGCCCTAGATCTAATTAATCGGACTCCGAGTCACTTGCACTGAGCGTGCTCCAACTTGAGAACCAAGGACACCCTCAAATGTTTGAAATTTGTAATGATACAAGAACAACTGGATTAGCTTCAAATTTGCACACAAATGTTACGCATTCAATAGAGTACCGGTACGTTGCTAGTGGTGGTGGAAAAAACATTGACCATTTTTTTTTTTACATCGAAATTTTACCACTGAAAACATTGAATACGGAACACTGAATAGTTTTCATTTCCAGCTGTATAAAATAACAATATAAAGATGCAACGTTATGCAGTGTTTACAACACAGTAATCAGAGCCAAATTCGGCACCCTAAGTTGATTATTGTATTAAAATGCCCTTTCTACTGCAAGTAATCAAGAGAAGATTTACATTTTTAAATAAGGAAATTCACAAATTTACTATCTGGAGCATTAAAATAATGTGAAGAATCTATTAAGTCTTGAAAATCCATGCCAAATACGGCATTGCTAAGCATCTAGGGAAAATGTGCAATTTTTGGGAGTAAAATGCGCACGCCTGTTTTTGGAAATTCAAGATTTGCGCAATTTCCACCAAAATGCGTGATTTTTCTCCACCAAAAGTTCAAATTTTAAAAACAATTAATTAAAAAATATTTACTTTTTTTCTTCTTTATTTTCTTGCGCAATTTTTTTTTGCGCCGGCCTATATTCTATACTTTTTTTGTGTCTGGTACATGGATAGTGTTGCAGATCATTATTGATTCTTTGATTTTACTATGAAAACTTCAGGTTTTTGGAAAATTAGTTACCTGAAAAATGGTTATTTTGGGAAAATCTTAAAATTCGCGGTTGGACCTAAAATGGACAATTATAAAATTAGTTTGATGAGTCAACTGTATCTTTTGAGATAAGATTACCTAAATTCTGAACATCCATAATTTTGTTGAATTTTTGAAGTGCAATTTTAGCAACATATTTGAAGTGAAATTGCCAAAAGTTTCCATTCATGCCAGTGGTATCTCAACTTTTTTGGCATGTTTGGAAAAAAGTGGGGGTGGTGCTGTGAAACACAAAATGCTCTTTTAACGTTGTCAGTGAATGAACTTCGAATTGAACATGTAACTTTATGACTAGATTCATACACATCACGTCATCAGTCAGTGTCCCACCCAGACCCGTCCGCGATTAAACTTGTTAAGCTTAAAAAATGGAACGATTCTTTGATGTTTGAATTGCCATAAGCACCTTCTAGCTAATAATGTTAATTTTTTTACTGTCATCTATTTACCTGTAGCGGCACTATCAAATATTCTCAAGTCATAAGAGCCTGCACAGCGATAGTTTGCCGCTGTACCATTATCCCATACCACTACCACTTCCTCAGGAGACTCGAAACTTCGTACAGTTCCTATGTGACCGTCACCGCCGTCTTGTTTGCCCCATTTCCAGTCTGGCCCACGAGCAACCCTTGCCCCAACACCCTCCATCATGTTCATCCTAACATTGCGAGTTTGTCGACTATCCATTGTTTATTTGCAAGTTGTGTTTATAACATTTACATTTTCACAATGTTAATGCGGGTTGTCACTTTATTTTCTGAATGAATTGTATCGGTAACTGAATGACCCCGGATGACCTTTCGGGAATGGAATGAAGTGTTTCTAGATTCTCTTCGCTTTCCCGAGTCGACGTTTCTCTCACCCAGGCACCTCAGCCCTGCATTTCAGAGAAGACCTAAAAGTACGGTACTAGCCTATACAGAATTCAAACAAAAATTACAAGAACCACTAAAGATTTCAAACAAAACCAAAATGAAAAAAATAGTCGACTGCCAAGTACATGTATATTGTAAGGGGATTGTCAGTTTCTCTTAATAACTTGCCCAAAGTTGTCCAAAATTGTCAAATAGACAAAATTTACACAAAGTTACATTAACTTTACCTTTTGCAACGTTTTTCATAAAGTTGCATAAATTTGCGTAAAGTTACTTGAGGTTAATGTAAAATTGAAAAACATTTCAAATGACAACTTGCAATTTATAGCACAATTTTGAGCACAAAGTTTACATAACTTTGGGCAACTTTGCGCAACTCTGCAAAGGGTAACTCATTTTGAAAACATTAATACATGAATGTACTAATTTGCATATCTAATTAGCCCGAGTCACACAAATTTTGAAAAAATGTAGCTCTGCAATAAAACCTCACGTGGAGGTGTCAAATTATAGCTTTTGAAATAGATCTAACGTTTGAACCTATACTTTGAACTTGACACACCCAAACTCAATATACATACAGAGGGGTGTAGTGTATAAATAATTTTTTATGCAATATTTATATCAACATTTACAACTACCGGACATCATCTTACATGCAAGCTTTCATTTGAATATCGCGCACTAGATTCTGATGTCTATTTCTCGACTTACGTTCAAATTCATTCGGCCGGTAATTTTTTCTGGGACACCCTGTATACTTACTCACATATAACACTAATTTCAATATTAACCAAGAAGTTCACAAGAAGTGGAAGACTTCAGTCAAGTTTGAATCTACCACTGAAAGGACAACTGGCAATTCATGCAATTGTATAGGCCATCTAGGACCTTGTTGGTCAGAAAAAATATTGAAATCTTCCATTTTTGTATTTCAACAGTTTAGCTTCAAAATGGCTAAATTTTATAAATTTATTATGTCGCCAAAAGGTGCTCAATTTACTATATTTTTCCAACCCCATCCCCCCATGTCAAAAAGAAATCTACGCCACTGATGAATAATGATCACTGATGTAAACATGGTGAATATGACAATTATTATTGATGATCACATGTTTTGAACCCCTCTAAATGCAAGAAACAAAAAGAATAATCAAATGAGAACTGAATAGATTTCCTTCAATAGAAACTGAATACAAAGGCAATAGGATTTTGCTGCAACTTTCGAATCTTGGCCGTTGGTACGCACGTTTGGACAGTATTAATGTGGGACATTAGAGCACATCAGACATATCGAATTGCATTCTGAATACGAAGAATGGCCTTCTGATATCAAATAATTTTGATTTTTTGAAATTCGCAATGTAGGCCCTAATACACATTTTATGGCAAATCATTAAAAAATGATATTTTTGATATTTAACAGTACTCGAAGTAAACTTTATAAATCTGATGATTTCTACCTAAAGTGTATGTAGGTGGGATGAAAAGCCGACGATCAATTGAAAATTTTGACCTTTCGTATTGAAGATATGGATTTTCTTTTTCCAAAACACCAAAAAAAATTAGGTCTTTTGGGGAAAAAAATCCATATCTTCAATATGGTCAAAAGTTTCAATTGATCGTCGGCTTTTCCTCCCTGCTACATACACTTTAAGACTATATCATTAAATTTATAAAATTTACTTCGAGGACTGTTATATCTCAAATGTGAAAAATATCAAATTTTAATAATTTGTCATAAAATTTGTATTATATCGTGAATTTCATGAAATGAAAATTATTTGATATCAGAAAGACATTCTTCGTATTCAGAATGCAATTCGATAGGTCTGATGTGCTCTCATGTCCCACAAAAAATGCTGTCGAAATGTGCTCATTCCAGATCCCTTAAAATATACGCTGCGAATATTGGGACCATTTCTACATGCGCAGAAATAAATTGTGACGTGTCATGTCAAAAGGAGACACTTTTGGGCAGGTTATAAATTTTGAGGTTTTTACATATAGAGATATTTTGCTTCACAACGCCGTTTTCCCCAATGAAATCGGACATTCCTATAAGCGAAGATATTGAGTTCCGAAGTTATGGTATAATAAAATTGGAAATTGAGATATCGGCCTTTAAAAATATTATTAACAATATTGAGAGTAGGAATTAACTTGAAAATGTCTCAAAAAATACAAGATGCTAGTTATATTCCGCTCTGAAACTATCAGACAATATTTTTAACATTAATAACATCACAAATTCGCAACAAACCCAAATTGTGAAAAAATCACCCACCGGCAGTTTTTTGGCTATTTCTCCATTTACGATCCTGCCCAAAAGTGTCTCCTTTTGACATGACATGTCACAATTATGCTTCTACTGTATATCCCAAATTTGGCATACGATCAACAGTTTTGGGCCATTATTTATAGGGGTAATTACTTGTTGGTTTGGTCATTTTAGTGACCGTAACATTGTGCATTATTAATTATCTGTCGGAGGGAGAATGAGGCACAAACATTTTTTATTTATTTATTTATCTATTTATTTTTTGCAGGGCAAACTGATGGGAGACAAACAATAAGGGGCTGTGCAATAATTATGAGCCCCCACCCCGGGGGTAAAATTTCAAACGGCTCGCCAAAAATCGCCCCCCCCTCGGCCCGCCAAAAATCTTTCCCGGCCCCGTACATGCCAAATATCTCCGTACGGTTTTCCTAAGCCTTATTTAAAAGGCGCTCCAAGAATGTGCGCCAAAAATGTCTTCCCCCCTCCCCCAGAGCTCATAATTATTGCACAGCCCCTAAGCAGGTGAGTGGGAAAGGATTAGAGAGTGAGAATGTAGAATTCACTCAATCGTGTACCACCACGATAGAGTCGAGAAACGAGATTATTTTATACTCTAAATTCCTATGATTAAAAAGTTAAAATGAAGGACAAATCCAAGCTTAGATTAAAAATTCTTTATCTAATAGATTAAAAATGTAAAGAAACATACATGCTATTGTTACATGACCCGTGTAAACATGAGTTAAATAGTAAAGCATGATTTATCACATACTTACAGGGTGTATCAAAATGATTGGTACCGAAGACTTCTCATTTTTTGCCGATTTTTTTGCTATTTTTTGTGCCAGTTTGGGGTTAATTGTTTACATATTTGTAATTATAAAAGTTTTATCTTCTCTAAGAATTTTAGATCATAAAGATAGCATATTCTTAAAAGGGGTTACATGATTCTAAAGGAAAGTAGGTGTTTTTACACTTTTCATCATAACGCCGGATCAGTAGCGCACTATTTTCAAAGCTCTATTTTACTGCAAATACCTTGTGAGGATGATATGTTGAAAATCATGGAAATGTTTAATATTTTCCTTGCCTTTTTCTTCATTCATAATATACATAAATGTTATAATCAATATTTATTGCTTGAGAGTAATATTATTGACTTGAATAATTTAGGTGGGGTGAAAGAAGTTTGGGTATCAACACCATCCAGGGCGGTAATTTAAATTGTAATATTGAGATTAATAAGTAGATGGTGTGGCAGAATGGCTATAGACAGTGTAGGTTAGTTTAGACCTGGTAAAAGTTATTGGAATGGCTCCACAGTATTCCATACTTCAGTGTGCATTCATAGTAAAGAATCACTGGTCGACACGAATTTATGGAGAAGTGCAGACAAGATTTAGGAGACAGTTTTAAGAGCAAGGCGTATAACTTGCAATGCTTCAAAATTTGATATGGGCAGTTACAGAATGGACACATCCCAGGTGTTAAGTTTTGTCAAGATAGGGCTTCACCTCACACTCCCAGAGTCGTAAGGCAGGGACTTCAGGAACTGTCTTTCTAAAAGCATGTGTAAAGCAATTTTATGTTATGTATACTGAGGAGTATGTATGCAATAAATGGTTCAAGCAGTGAACCTATTCATCTTGTGTTGTGAAAATAAAACCATGCTTACGTCGATCTTCGTTTAAATGACAATAGCTCCCAGATGCGTCAACCTATCAACTTCAGATTAATAGATCAATAAGTTAACATATGCCCTTTCTATTTATAGTACAAAAACTATATTAATTAGCAATTTTATATTTTTGATATATTTTTAAAAATGTCACATAGCCCGGTACCAATCATTTCGATACACCCTGTATGTATACGTTTTTCCCTAATAATAAGTGACGTAATTAGGCCTAATTGTCATTAAAGTATTGAGAAACAATAAAAAAAAAATGGATATTGTTGTCTAATGTCTATAACGTGTAACATAATGCAACCAACAAATTATGTAATTGATTTCAACGAAAAAGCAACCTTTAATTTTTCGTAAAAGAAATACAGAACATATAAAATGACTGATACACTCATAGAAATTGTTCGTTGGCATTACTCAGTAAACTTTCCGAGTAATGCCAGTTGACGCGTACAATTTTGAGTAACGCTGACTCGATATCATTATGTTGGTCGCACTCATTTGCACTTACTTTATTGAGTTGTTATAACTCAGAAAATGAAACTAGGTTAGCATAATTTTCTAGAGGTGTGCTATAGTATACAAAATTTTGCACTGATTACAAAAATAAATATTTGAATACTGCTAATTGTGCAGAAAATGATCCAATTACGTGAATTAAGTTTGGACAGTATTTATTGTGGGACATTAGAGCACATCAGACATATCGAATTGCATTCTGAATACGAAGAATGTCTTTCTGATATCAAATAATTTTCATTTTATGAAATTCACGATATAATACAAATTTTATGACAAATTATTAAAATTTGATATTTTTCACATTTTGGAGATATAACAGTCCTCGAAGTAAATTTTATAAATTTAATGATATAGTCTTAAAGTGTATGTAGCTGGGAGGAAAAGCCGACGATCAATTGAAAATTTTGACCTTTCATATTGAAGATATGGATTTTTTCCCCAAAAGACCTAATTATTTTTGGTGTTTTTGGAAAAAAATTCATATCTTCAATACGAAAGGTCAAAATTTTCAATTGATCGTCGGCTTTTCATCCCACCTACATACACTTTAGGTTGAAATCATCAGATTTATAAAGTTTACTTCGAGTACTGTTAAATATCAAAAATATCAATTTTTAATGATTTGCCATAAAATGTGTATTACATTGCGAATTTCAAAAAATCAAAATGATTTGTTATCAGAAGGCCATTCTTCGTATTCAGAATGCAATTCGATATGTCTGATGTGCTCTAATGTCCCACAATAAATACTGTCCAAACGTTCATACCCCTTCCCTTAAATCCCTTTTCGATTGTAAAGACAACCGTCCTGCTATTGATGAAACTTATTTATTTTATTGGATATACTTTTACCCTTTGGTTATAAAAATATATAAAAACGTTTTTTTTTAGTCAAAAGCTCGGTACATTTCTATTTCATGGGGTGACGACCCGGGGGGGGGGGGGGCACTTCAATATGAAATGGATATAGGTGTAGGGCTGGCACTTTCGCACTAAGGGGCATTCGGTGGGAGAGCAAAATGTGACAAATATGGGGTCATTGGGTGAGAACATGATTTTTGGCATTCGGTGAGAGCAAAATGTAAAAAATATGGGGTCATTGGGTGAGAACATGACCTTTTTGTTAAATGGAATCTTTGGGTGAGAGCCGAAACAGCGCCACAAAAACCTCGAAAATCAAATTTCTAGTTCTAAATGGCTTCGAATTTCATTGGTTTTTTTAAAAATAAGGTAACAAAATCAGTGATAAATGAAAGTTGCCGTTCAAATTGAACTTGTAAAGGTCTTTTGGTGATATATCAAATGGAAAATAAGGGGTCTTCGGGTGACAGAGCATGATGTGTTCGTAAAAAAATATGGGGTCTTTGTGTGACAGCGATGCTATAAAAGGGTGCCTTATCAGTCCTACATACGCGTCACCTCCAAAGTTGAGTGCCCCCTCGGGGACGACCCTGGGTTACGATTCTTCCCGGCTTCTGCTGTTTGATGAACAAAGATTACACATTCTGGTCTCTAATTAAAGTACGATAATTCCCCAAATTGCAGATCCAAAACCAAAGAAAAAGATAGAATAATAATTTTAAAAAACCAAAAAAAAACCTGCCAAACAATATTTTTCCACAGCCCACACACAAAAGATTATTTTAATTTATGGGATGCGATGACAAAAGCACAAAGACAAATTTTATCTGAATGCCATTAGATTTTACATCCCTCCATTCCTACCCCAACCCTCATCATTTCATGAAAATCAGGAAAGAGAACCAAAAAAAAAAAAAAAGAGTTAATGTGTGACCTATATTTACAAGGCATATGGCTATCTACTGAAGATAGCAACGGTAATAGTAATACATAGGCCTGCATGTCAGGGTTCGGTTTTTGCCGGCAAAAACCTGTTTTTGCCGGCAAAGTGGCAAAAACCTGGCAAAAACTGTTTTTGCCAGTTTTTGCCTGGTTTAAACCGGCAAAAATGGCAAAAACTGGCAAAAACTCACATATAGTCACTCAAATATTAAAAAGTGACACAGAAAGCTCATAAACAGTAACACACAACTTTTAACGAATCATTCAACATATTTTTGGTCTCATCAAGTCCTTAAAATGAAAAAGTTTTGAATTTGATACATGCCACATTTCGGTTAAATGCACTTGAGCAATGAAAACCCATGCCTTTAATTTCTTAATATATTGCTTATAATTACAAAATCTGGCCTTGTTACACTCAGGAACTTATTTTTGTAACTTAATAATTTGTTTTGAGATGAAAAAACTGAACTATAAATCACTTTTTTAGTTTTTGCCATTTTTTTTTTTTTTTACTGGCAAAAACTGTTTTTGCCAAGTGGTTAAAACCGCGGTTAAAACCGCGGTTTTTTCCACCTGCGGCAAAAACCTGCGAACCCTGCTGCATGTACATGTTTTATTATTCAAAACCAATTTGAAAAAAAAAAAAAAACCACTATAAATCTTTTCATGGTTGAATAATCTCGTCCATTCGTAAATAGTAATTCTTGTGAAGTTTTAAACCTAATAGATAATGATTGAAAATGTTATTTGCTTAATATAGTAGGCCCTACTGGGGGTTCCCCACTACACATATTATTGTGAGCAATACAATTATGATTTTAGGATTTTTCTTTAATCTAAAAACACCATTTAAAGGCAGGTCAAAGGTTATGAGCAAGTATGGCCGACGTTTCACGGAGGCGTCAATACAGAAGTGCAAAAAGAAGAGCTGATGCTATAAATTTCCTGTCCAATATCTCACTAGATGGTACTGTAGCAAGCAAGCCAAGTCCTCGTACTATTAGTCAAAGGCAGAAAGATGATGAAACGGAGTGTGGTTTGTCGAAAAAGGACGACGATTTACAAGGGACTAGTGGGCAAACAAGTCTCGCAGCGCCAGCGGTATTGGACGAGACGAAAGAAAAAAGCCCATTTACTGGTCCTGAGTTGATCAGTAGTTCTCGGCAGTCTGGTATAGAACTGTGCCGCTCGATAAATGCTGGTCATAGTGGCAGTAAACCATCACTGATTACTTCAGTTAAGAATCCCGTGGTTAGAACTCGGAGACTATCTGGGCCAGCTGGAGAAAAAAGCCCACCTGTATCGCCAGTGAAATTTGGCAATAAACAAAGGTTATTATTTTAAATCTGTCTTCATGTACATATAATTAAGGGTTTGATATTGATAAATCATTCAAGCTTTATCAAAACTCATGTTCAACAGCTTCCTCAAAATTAACTTCTTCACAAGTCATCAGGATTCAGGTCTATAGAAAAATTATTTAAATTATTTGATTACATTTTGTGGAACATTCCAACTACGCTTGTTACTCCGCAACTATCATGCTAATACACGAGCATACAACGCTACTCTATGCGTCCATATCATGCGAGGTTATCTGCGTACAACTGCTTACTACGCACAGCCACGCAAAGAGTATACACAAATTAAATAATTTTTCTTAACATGTAGGCCTATGCTTAATTACATCCTTACTAAATCATTATTTTAATATTATATACTAAATCATGACATGATAATAATAAGCCCTACTTTTGCAGTCTTTGAATCAAAGTGCATTAATGGGTGGTATGCTCGGCCAGCTCGGGAGATAAATATTGAGGAATCGCCACAGTATTTCAATGAGGGTAAACTTTGCACTTTCTACAAAACACTGGTTTGCATATTTTTTGGTCTTGAATGTGTTTTGAATGAACATGCTGTAGTAACTGTAGGCCTACAAACTACAATGTATGGACAATTGGACAACATGTACTTTCATATCTGTTCCCAATTTTGGTTAAATGGTTGAGGTCCAATGCCCTACAAGTAACCATGTTTAAAGTTAAAGTTTAAATTAAGCAGTATTGCAGGTGCTTTTAGCGCTTAATTTTTAAATATAAACCAGTGGTACAATCCAATTAGCTGTAAGTTTATTTTAAAAATCTAACAAAATACAAACCTTTTGATTTGTTTTCAATGCATATAGCAGCCCTAGGCGAGAGGTTTCCAGGTAGGTTCAAACTGTGTGTAGTAATTGGTGATACAGATGTACTTTTTGGGATTGGATGTGTTTTAACTTTAGTTGCACAAAATTAAACATGTTTCTATGCATTGATCAGGGTTGGTAGTTACAGACTAACTGCAAATTGACTTGCTGAAAACCCCATGATTGTTACATTCTGTTTGATAAGTTATGGTTAATTTGGTGACCTAATATTTTAACAATGTAGGGTAATTTCATGAAAGGTCATTATTTCAAATCTGCCTCAAGAAGACATGATGCATGGAACAGGTACGGTACCGTACAAAGCAAATGGGTCGATCAATATCACTTAAACTGGGAATTTCTTTAGTGCTTTAATGCAGTACGCATCATGTCTTCTGGAGGCAGATCTGAACTAATGCCCGGAACTAATGACCTTTTGTGAAACTGGGTTTATTGATTTGACATGAACTACATAATGCACTCAAGAAATACATATAATTAATCTCAATTCAGGGGTGAGTGAATGCTGGACATGCACATGGGGTGGGGGGGGGGGCTACCATGCAGACTGTCCCAAGATTATTTAGAATCCATATGACCTTACATATATACATGTAATATGTATGTACTAAGGCTGGCATTTTCGGGCGGGTAAACTGGTACCCGTCCGAGATTACATTACCCGGGCAGAAAATGCGCCGGGTACCCGGGTACAAAATTACCCGAAAATGTCAGGCCTAGTATGTACCAGGCAGTAATCATTTTCAAACAGTTTATGCAGTGTTTGTGCTCCTGATTTAACTCTGTCAAGCGGGGTGTACTCTTTAACTGTTTGGCCTTCAGCCAGTCGGGCAGGTAACTTTTGAAGGTTACCAGCCCGACAGAAATTGTACATGTCCGTACATGCTCTAGAGCTACATATACATGTAGAGCCACACTCAATAGTAGTATGTTAAAAGAAGCACAATTTTGCAAACTTAATATCAGTGTTGCTTTGCATGTGTTATTGATGCATAGGAAAAGAAACCTATTCATACATGTATGTATAATATACATTGTATATATTTCAATATCCATGACGAATCGGATTCACACACACTTTCAATTCATCAGGCCCGTACAGATGCGGGACTTCCAAAATGTGCTTACGCCAATGTTTGGTAAAAAGTGAACATATAAACCCCCTAAATATTGCCCGTTTTGAACTTTCTGACCACTTTAAGACCAAAAATTGGACTTAAGTTTGGAAAGATATCCCAGAGTAGCTCAGCTGAGGGTTGCAGTATTAAGAATTTACCTGCAGGCCTGATAGCAAAGTAACCCGCCCCTGGCATTCCGGCGGGTGTAAAGTACATCCCTGCTGACAAGTTTTTGGTATAAACACTGGTCATAGATTGGACAATGTAGCTACAATTGTACGGGTACCCAGTAGGCTACTTCAAAATCAACTATATAGCCTCGACTATAAAGCATAGAAGTTCCTACATGTACCGTAGTATTAGAGTTGGCAAGTTACTTGCCTAGCATTTATTATTAGAGTTATAGTTAAAGCATAGTAATACACTGAGTCAGCAACTTACATTATATAAATTTTCACATGCAGGGATTTGCAGGGTTTTTAATAAGATTTATTAATGTAGTTGTTTTAGCATGGCCATACATGTACCAACAGGGTTAGAATTTTTGTGACAATCTGCAAATTCAATCTTACAAATATTCTCAAAACAAATTTGTGTGAATCAAACATTGGATGATAATTAAATGATTCTTGCAATGCAAGTTCCACTGTGCAACAAAATTCTACCCCTGCTGATGTGAAATTGTGACAAGATATTGTTTCTCCCCATATGATTTTGGTGTGTTATTACCATAATGAGTTTAATAATTGCAAATTTAATTTGTCATCATGCCTATGGTTGAAAATACAAACTTTAGAGGTAAGAACCAGGGTTTGGCTCAACTAGTTATTAGCTCCAATATAGATAAATAAATAAACACCCCCCCCCCAAAAAAAAAAGTCCCCACTACTTTAATGGTCCATAACTTTGAGCACAATTAACTTAATTTCAAGCAATAAAATGGATATGGACGTATGGAGAATTTTGTTAGCTATGGTATTCGTGATGCCAAGCTTGTGTAAAATGATATCAGAAGACTAAGAGTCAAGAAATTAATGATTGAATGGAATATGATGCAATATATGAAAAGTTGTATGTAAAGCATTGAGTAAAAGGAATGGGGATCAATCTTGCATAATGCTCACAAAATTTAGTAGACCTTGGTCAGGGATGGCTCTTAGCGATTGATGATACATGCTGACTGGTGCTCACTTCTGGTGAGTGGAACATGGTACGGCTGAGACCATGGTCTCAGGTTGTGGTATGCAATTTCATCAGGCATGATTATTTATTATCTGTTTGAATTTGCAACTCGTCAAATCTCATCAAATTCCATTCAATTATAAATTTCTCAAATCGTTTGTATCAATTTGTTTGCATTTAAGTTAACTGTGCTCAAAGGTATGGCCCCTAAAAGTAGTGGGGACTTTCTTTTTTGGATGTGTTTAGTTCATGGGAATGACAGGTAAACAGGAGCTTCTCAAAGTAATCATTCAGAATTTGGGAAACATGATGATGATGATGATGTGGCTTTTGAAAACAGTTTGACCACCAGTCATCCTATAGGACCCTAATACTTCCTGGTTCTTGCTTTATACTCTTTTCTACCATTGTTACCAACTAAGAATATTTGCAGTGGTTTACCAAGTTTTTATATTGATCAACAGTACAATGTAGTTACTAAATCATGAATGACTGCTACATTTTTTTCTAACTGTAGATAATATTACAATTAACCATTCACTTGCATGCAGGAGTGTGTCTATATCAACGTGTGAGATACCAAAAAGAAAATTGTTCCAAACTCAGTTTTCATACGATCCGTCAGAGGTTGCCAGTGCTGATCACAGTCTGCATCCACGGAGTCATAGCCTGCACCTACGCTCTATTTCTTCACCGTCAGACTCGCCAAGCGAAAAGAGTCCCACACATGGCAAGGTGATGGTGGTCAAAGCCATCCTCGGCCCTCATCCACAAGGCCTGGAAGGTACCTACCTATTGTTACACCTCACCATCACCTAGTGTTATGGTTTGAATTTTGAATTTTTATTTTAACAGCATTTGGTATTGCTTGTGTTCTTTATACTAACCAATTGGGTTTTTAAGTTTTCCCTCTTTCACTTTTGATGTTGTCACCAGACACCAGGGCTCGAATTTCAGGGAGGTCACCAAGGCCATTTGCTGCCCTTTTTCAGTTGTGACCTTGGTGCCCCAGATCTTTGTCAAGTTCCATTCTTCATCACTTGTTGGCCTTGGTGCCCTTCTTTGTCTTTGCCCAGTAACCTTTAAATTGTTTTTAAAATTCGAGGCCTGGTTGTCACTCACAGTGTTCAGTTTTTAGAGTCAATATTAGATGCAGTGATATGGGTTAGATTTGAGGGCAGAGGCAGACTATAGGAGGATAAAATGGCATACAATGTGTATGGGAAAACTATAAGAGATTTGGCAATTCTGTTGTAATAGCTTTGAAATTGGATGTGAATTGAAATTATATATGTTGGGGGAAAATATTTCTTATGTTATCCTGCAAAATTACAACACAAATTAACAATCCTTGAATTGGATTGTTTACTGGAAAGACAGCTATATTAAAAAAAGTTATAAATCAAAAGGAGATTCATTTGGTAGAATTGTTGAGATCATAAACTGGTTAATTATGCTAGCCGAATCCAATAAATATTACTCACAGAGCTGAACTTTCGCCATCTTGGCTGATGGCTTGATCACAGATGAACTGGTCCACTGCTTTTCCCTTGAAACTTGGTTGCTAATGACGCATCCTCGTTACCTGGAAGTGATGTTGATTTAAGCAGTGGGTCAAATACATGATCTAGAAAGTATGCACCCTCGCCAAGCCATCAGCTAAGATGGCTAAAGCTCAGTTCTGTGAGTAATATTTATTGGATTCGGCTAGCAAGATTAACTAGTTTATAAAAGTGGATTCTTCCTGCTTTCTGGGGTAAATGTAGTTATAAATCTTAGGAAGGGCCAAGTGCAGTCAGGGTGGTTCCCCCTGGAATGGATGCAATATTTTAGGAAAAGAAAGGAAAGACTTAAAGCTCAAAATACACATAATTTATATACACATTTCTTTATTGAATATTTTGTCCACATGTTTTACACATGCAACAAGCACATCAGTGACATCACAAGCAAGTCACAGAATAAGACTTATTTTAGCACATAACCTGCACTTCTGCTACTAGTTGGGATACCAAATTGTTGCAACTTTACTTTTTGATCACTGTACAAATTTGACCCTTGACCTGTTATGACACATAACAACAGAACCAAATATGCATGTATATTTTAAAACCATATTTGGTTGGGGGGGGGGGGTAATTTATTTCAAAATGCTAAGGGTGCCATGGTAGTATCATGTTATGCACACCAATTTTGATTCATTACCCAAGTGTCAGAGATGCAGAAAAACATGGACTTTACTTCTGGATTAAGGCAAAATGGGGTCTCCAAACCCGACTATAAACATACAGTCATACATATTTTACTGGTATCCTAGTATTGGCAATTAGAATAAAGGTTTGCCAGGTACGTGGTGAATAATATCGCGGGGTACATTACATAATTATTATACCATAGGAAATTGGTGTTGCATTTGGTTAATAATGGGATATGGTATCATGGGAAAGAGTGGCTGCATAACACATTCATTTATCATTTGGTTGTATTTGTCTAGAATACGATTCGGACTTCAACATCTTGGAATTATGACCCTGATCACCTTTTAACCATTGTTTTCTAGCAGTAGATTAATGACACATCCACCACCCATTAGAATTCCTCCATCATATGCATGTACATCTCATGCAATCACAGTGACATAGTAGGAAGGAGGAGGCAGGGGTCAAAACTAAAGCTCAACTGATAATCAGATATCGAATCTACCTGATATGTGTGTTTTCGGTAAAATATCGGATCAGCACAAATGAGGTTTTGATGCTTTCAGATAATGCTTACCGGTATCATGGTGAAAACAACAACAACAGGGAGGTTTTGATGCTGAAATTTGTTTTCTAATCTACTCCATCCTGACAGGTTTCATCATTTTGACAGGGGTTTGATATTGATAGACATTCATCTTTACGGGATGAAAACCACATTGTAAAAAAAAATGATCACCAAAATTAAGACGCAATAAAATATTGGATGGATATTGGCCGATATTATAAAATTATTCATCGGATATCGGATCTTTGGACAAAAGTCATTTCGGTTGAGCCTGTGTCATAACCCTTTACCTCATCAACCTACCCTACAATCCCCTGCTATGCTGCTGTTTTCACAAAGTTCTGCTCCTTAGTGTTCTGATGAAAATAATGTGTGTGCACACATTCACACTGCAGTACATGTATATAAGGAAAATGTTACCAATTAGATTCAGCCCACTTCTATAAATTTGAGGTATCACTTTTTCCAGTTTAATGTGCAAGGCAACCATATATATCATGATTTCATGTCCAAGCTGCTATGATGACATACCACATGTGCCTTAAATTAGATAACAAGGCTCAAGGAGATTCTAGAATCATCAGAACTCTAGGATGGCTGTTTTATATTCATTAGTAATTATTACGTTGCTTTGTTTTCTTCTTACAGGTAGCATGGTATTAACCCTTTATCTGCAGTGCATTATGAACCTTCAGCTCCCTTGCTTCCTGGCTTGAAATTTGATTAACATGTATATTCCTCCTTTAGTCTCCCACAGCCTAGTATAGTTTGACATTATATACTGATGTGCCTGTTTCAGCTTAGTTAGTTGACGTTAATCTGAGGAGTGAATTGAACTAACATGTATCATGTCATTTGAAGCATGAATTTGAATGTTCCCTTAATAACTTTGTCTCAACCAAGAATGGATACCACCTAACATTGAATGGCTATGCAGTGATGTAAACCTTTATTAACATTGTAGCTGATATAGATGAAAGACATCTCAGCTATGATATTCTTCCTCGGATTAGAGGAATCTCTTTTGAATTTTTCTTCCCTGTACAAAAGTTTAGGAGATTCATTAATTTCCTCATTTTTGGTACATTTCTTTTTGATTGAACCTCTGTCTCATGCCTGACATCTGTATAATGGTGCTGTTGAATTAACATTTTGATGAATTGTACTAAATTTGAACCCTACTGACTCCCCAATAACTGTCTAGAATATATGTTTGAGTGATATAATAATAGTTGTTAGTTTGTTCCAGAGAACGTCTACTATTTTAATACTTGCATAAAATATGGCAGAGGGTTTGGACCAATTCATCAGTATCAGGGTTTACTTTAACGCGCAAGTCACATGTATTTACACGTTCACGCACTTTCCCTACTTACAAATGCAAAGTGAAAAGTCCAACGTGTATGCGTTCATATATTCAATGATTTGATGTAGAGAAAACTCATATTTTCATCTGGTAGTGATTATTGATGAAACTTTACCCTTGCTATTATGACAATGAACCCTGGGATTTTGGCGTAGCTATATAGCTAAAATCTTTGTTCTGGACCTGACACCCCCCCCCCCCATAAACCTTGAGCGTCCTGGCGAAACAAAATTGGGGTCAACAATTGAGTGAAATTGAGACATACATTTAAAAAATACCCTCTGGGCAATGTTTTATACCCCTTCACAATTATTGAAAGGGTACAAAAAATTAGATTATATCCCTTCAGCAAAATGTTTAAAGAAAACCCTGATCAATATCATTTCTTATCAAATCACTTGCACTATCACTCACTGCATGTAACCTTGCAACTGAAGTTACACCACATATGACAGAAGTTACCCCACATGTAACACAAGTTACACCACATGTAACACAAATTACAACACATGTAACACAAGTTACACCACATTTAACAAAAACATGTGACAAATGTTACACTGCATGTAACACTGTAAGTTGCCCTACATGTAACAGAAATTAACACCACAAGAAGTTTCACCACATATAACATGACATGAGTTAAACTACATGTAACAGAAGGTACAGTGTAGCTGATGTTCAACACAGGTAACAGAAGCAGTAGTTTCCAGTGTTGAGTGAACTGAAGGATAGAAAATAGGCAAAAAAAACCACTTGATTTTGGCACTTTTACATCAGGATTAAAGTGTTTCATCTCTCCGACGATGAAAAAATACCTAATAAAAAGAATTGATATATATCTTGATGTCCTTCTCTTGAAGCAAAACTGCTTTATTGGGTACACTAACTTGCCACATTCACAAGTTCCAAGTCCTCAGGATTTCTATGAAAAAAAAAATGGTAGCTTGTTTTGTTTTACACAGCTGGTCCAATTTATAATGTCACACATCGTTCCTTTGGTAACAATGGTTCTTTACTTTAAAAAATGCAGTTTTGAAAGTTGCATTTTGGTCCATTCAAATCTCATATAACATGCATGCAGAATGACATCAGGCTTGTTGCATTTTTTGAAAGTTGAATGAACCAAAGTGCAACTTTTACAACAGCATCTTTTGTTACATGATGATCCATTGTGACCAAACACAACAATATGTGACATTGTAAATTTGACCAGTTATGTCAAATAAAATAGGCTACCAAATACTTATATAATTTGTTTATTTCATAAAAACTTTTCGGAGTTATTCTAAAAAGTCTTAGGGTGAAACTTGGAGCTTGTGAACCCTTCAGTTTTCATCATACATAACTTTTATTTTATTGGTGCAGGGAGTTATTTAAGCTGCCCACTTCATAATCAGACACTGACTGTAAAGTGTGGGAATTAGAAATTGCTCTCCTGGATGTCACAAGGTCAGGAGAAGCATTTTTTGTGATAAGCACCGCAACGGCCATTAGTGTACGTATGCATGAGTATTACACTCTAAGCGATCACCTATTGGGACTAGCGAAATGAGGTGAAACAAAGCATAGTAGCTCTCATACCATTTAAGTCAGTGGCTGTATGATGAAGACCCTATACTCTTTGGGGAGTTAACAATGGTTTCAAAGAGATTGGTGACTACAAGTTGTAAACTGTGGAAGTCACTGTTTGATGAATATGAACGTGACCGATATTATCCATCCTGTCAGCGATTTGGATTGCGGACACAGATTTAGAGAGGGGGAAAATTGATTAATTCTTATACTGACTGACTGTTGCAATGTTTTGTGTTATACAGGGTACTGTTGCTGTCACACAACTACAAGGCCCCATTTGCAGTATTTTCCTATCTCAGATATGGCAAGGATAGGACATCAAGGTAAGTCAGTGTATGGGTGGATAATAAGCAATGAGGATTTAATGGATGATTTTAAATATTCAATATTGAGGATGGGAATGAATGTCAACATTAGCTACCATACTGTGTAGTCCATTTGGTTTCTTCAAGGCAGTTAAGATACATGTAGTATCTAGTCACAGTTACTTTATGTGTGTACATATGAATCGCCTTTGATCAAGCATGTAATTTTGACAGGTGTTTAAGTTGACACACACAATTTAATTCTGTGCACACATGTATGAGCATGCACTGACTTGAAGAAGCCAAATGGTCTATACCGAATTAGCATACCTTCCTTAATTAGCATTCATAGAAAGAGGAATTTATGCTCTTTGCTCTTTAATAATTATAATTACACTGTCATAGTTTGAGAAAATATATTGAAGAGCAATACTCTATTTTGCTACAGGGTGCCTCTGAAAGGGCTGTACATGAACCATCATAAATTTTTTTAGTACATGTATGTTGATTCCTGAACCAAACAAAAATGAAAAATTTATGCAATTGTATAAGAAGGTGGCTTTCATACACTTAAATTTTGTCAATTGGCGGCTTTGTTCTTGAAATACAGGACATTCACGATGAAAATGCTGTCCACAGATTTAATACAGCAGTCAATGAGATGTACCTGAAGTATCAGGCATTGGGTATTTGGTGCTATTAGATATGAAGGATGGTTCAATGCATAATTTATTTATGACTTCTGGACTAGATTCAAAATCAGGTGTTCAGTGATTGTTTCCAAATTGCTATAATTCCAGAACAGAGAGGTCCATTTTCAAAATTCAACAAATTATATACACTCAATAACATATACTATTCTGCTGTTTCATTGTGGCATTAAAATACTCAAAAATTGTGTTTTCTAATGGTACAGTTCTTTCAGAGACACCATGTAGACTCATTGTTCAACTGATTTAGTTGTAATTATTTCAAAGCTATATAAGTATGATATATTTTGATGTCAATAACTGTTGTTCAATCTGACAAGAATTGCATTCAAGATCAGGGTCTTAGCTAGAAATTGAGGGTTGCCCGTCATTTGAATAAAATTGCCTGTCCTAATTTGACCTTTAAAATATTTACCAGACCTCAATAGCCCATTGGGGGTTCAAAGAGTTCAAATAGGTGCTGATATGGCCTTGTTCTACAAATTGGGTCTACTAAAAAGGTCAATTAGCTTCTCAAAACATACATTTTATAATATAACACCTGTCAAAGGCATTAATTTTGCCCGTCCCAGGAGCAAACTCCCCGTCTAGAATGACGGCCTGACGGGTGGCTAGCTAAGACCCTGTTCAAGATAATTATTTAGATAGATCATGATGCAAAGTATGTTGTAAACACTACAGCAAAGTGAGATGCCTGGACCTTACACTGAATTACACTGCAGGCTTTTTTGGTAAATTTTATAGTAAAAATAAAAACATGTTTATTGTCCAGGTTTACAAAAAAAAGGAGAAAGAGGGGACAAGATTCCAAGAAACATGTTTTATTTTTTTTACTTGGGCCAAATATAACAAATGTATGGTTGCAAACACATGTATTGCAATGTATGTGTAATCTACTTAAGGCCAGAGTAATGGAAGACACTTTTGTTTACGCCCGAATTTGAGATTTCTTGATATTTATCAACACTAAGATGTATACTTTCACTTGAAACTGATAAAATGCAACTTGCTAATATTAACTCGTATTTTTGCTTGATTTGTTTCACTCTTTTCAACTCTAAAAAGTCACATGGCTCAAGACAGCTTAGTAAATTGGCGGAAATAATGAGTCAGAAATGCGCTGAATGCGAAATATTTTGATTACGCTGCGATTCGCTTAGCGTGACGCTGGGCGCAACTCTGCGCTGTATGTCCAACGCAGTCTAGGCGATTCGGTTTGTTGTTCACGCCAGCAAATGTGGTGTAAACAAAACAAAATTTGCAGTCAAAATGCCACTTGGATTTTTTAATTATTTTGAATTTTGGCGCACTGAAAGCAGACATTATAGATTTATTGGTGCAAAAAGATGCATATTTAGACCATGCACCAGATACAGCTTTTACAAGCGTGAAAGTCTTACCGTTTTAAAATATAAGGACTTTTTGTGCATAATTTTGACATTTTTTTACTAAAACGTCGATTTCTCAGAGTTCACTTTTAACAATATTGCACGATTTTGTGACAAGATAACTCGAAAAATATGCAAGCAAAAGGTAAACTTTTTGCACTATCGTTTAGAGTACATCAAAGTCTAGGGAAGGTTTTCTCATTTTTTCAAAATATTTGTTTTAAACAAAAATATACACCATTATGTTCAATTTTTAGCTTAATAGGGTGACAAAATTGCTTTTTTTCACATGTTTTTTCAATATTTCAAAAAAGAGACAAATTTCAAAAAAATTAAAAAAACCTTCCCTAAGTTCATGTCTCTTCTTCATGAAAAGCTAACTGATTTTTTTTTACTCCGAACGGATTTTTTTCTAAGTAGTCACAAAAAATTGGGGTAAAAAAGTGAATTTTTGTGATTTTTTCAAAAACTCGAGATTTTTGAACAAATCTGACGTCACCATGGGATTCCTTGACTCATTTCCTTTCCAAAAATGTATAGTTTTATATACTTTTGACATACAATTCAGAAATAATGATGCTCGAAAAGGTCCATGTTCTCTCCCATTACACTGCCCTTAAGGCCAGAGTAATGGAAGACACATTCGTTCACGCCCGAATTTGAGATTTCTTGATATTTATCAACACTAAGATGTATTCTTTCACTTGAAACTGATCAAATACAACTTGCTAAGTCAAGGCGCATTCGGTATGTTGTTCACGCCAGCAAATGTGGTGTAAACAAAACAAAAATTTGCAGTCAAAATGCCACTTAGATTTTTTTAATTATTTTGAATTTTATTGGTGCAAAAAGATACATATTTAGACCATGCACCAGATACAGCTTTTACAAGCGTGAAAGTCTTACCGTTTTAAAATACAAATCTGACGTCACCATGGGATTCCTTGACTCATTTCCTTTCCAAAAATGTATAGTTTTTACACAGCCGTGACGTTAGTCACGGCTGTGTCTTTTTTCTTACAGGTTCTTTCTTTCTTTCTGCCGACCACTACATTTGCTCTAGCACTCACATGCTTTCACCGATTAGGACCTAACTTGGTCACAATCATCATTGACCATGCCTCTACATGTCACATGAAACTCGTGGGGGCAAAGGTCACGCTGGGGTCATAGGGGTCAAAAACGTGATTTCAACTCAAAATGCTTCTTCTCCTACAGATTACGTATGACGGTGACCCCACTTGCACACATGAATTATTATTACCCAGTGTCTATGGGGTCCTCACAGATTTGGGGTCAAAGGTCATTAAGGGGTCACTTCCGGTATAAAACGAAAAACCTTCAAAATTTTTTATTTGCTAAGAAAAACATAGGACAGTAACGGTATGTTCACACATAAATTGTAATTACCCTGTGTATATGTGGTATTTTTGTATTTAGGGTCAAAGGTCATTAAGGTAGAAACATCGGCTACGGTGTCATGCACAGATTTGGTTTAAAATGATACAGGATGTGTAGTTGTGTGAGAGAAACGTGCCTGCCAAATTTGAAAATTGGTAAAAGTTTGAAAATGGATACTATGTTTAAATATTATTTTTTCTCCTTTCTATCCCATTTATAGAACTGCTTTTTGGATCATTTTATTACAAAAATGTTACCAAATAATATAAGTGACTTTTTTCCAATATATTGGTAGTAATATAGGGGATATTTGAAGGTAATGTTAGTACTTGCTCAAATTTTCTTGATTTGATCTAGAAACACTGAATGACCCAATTTCATAATTATTGTCTGAGCTAACCATACGGCCAATTTTAACAAACAAGGTGTCATATGAAAGGTTGTTAAATTTAGAAACTTTTCGCCAGCTTTTTTTTAATAAAGTGTTTCTATTTTAAGTTATGGGTGTTTCTAGATTTCCCGAATTTAAAAATAGAAAATATGATTTTTCTCAAAAAATAAACACTTTATCAAAAAAATCTGGCGAGAGAATTTAGATATTAGGCTTATTAACCACCCCACAAACTATGGAAACAATATCACATTCCCTCTAGGCTAGCAATAATTATTTGTAGAAAAAATTAGGGAATTTTCAAAAAATAAAGAAAAACATAAGAATTGTTTAAATTTTCATGAAACATTAAAAATCAGTGGAGTAAAGACTTATCTTAAATTGGTTATATATTTGAAATGGATACATAATTCTGATTTGAAATTGTGGCTATTTTCCTGCATGGGCCTATTATCCGATGCTCCTACCTTAAGGGGCCACTTCCGGTACAAAACGAAATACCTTTAAAATGCTTCTTCTCCCACAAATTACGTAGGACAGTAACACCACTTGCATACATGCATTGTTATTATCCAGTGTCTATGGGGTCCTCACAGATTTGGGGTCAAAGGTCATTAAGGGGTCACTTCCGTATAAAACGAAAAACCGTCAAAAAATTTTATTTGCTAAGAAAAACATAGGACAGTAATCTAGTAGTATGTTCACACATGAATTGTGGATACCCAATTCATATGTGGTATTTTTTATTTGGGGTCAAACGTCATTAAGGGGTCACTTCCGGTATAAGACGAAAAACCGTCAAAAATTTTTATTTGCTAAGAAAACATAGGACAGTATCGTGAGTATGTTCACACATGAATTGTGGGTACTCAATTCATATGTGGTATTTTTTATTTGGGGTCAAATGTCATTAAGGGGTCACTTCCGGTCTGAGACGAAAAACCTTCAAAATGCCCCTTCTGCCACAAGTAACATAGCAAAGTGGTGCCACATGCACCCATGCATTGACATTAGCCTATGTCTATGGCCGTTTTCATATATTTTGGGGTCATAAGGTCATTAGGGGTAACAACACGGCTGTGTTCGTGTGTTAGACCACAGCTTAGTCTAGTATATACTTTTGACATACAATTCAGAAATAATGATGTTCTAAAAGGTCCATGTTCGCTCCCATTACACTGCCCTTAAGTTGATATGTAGCTTGTTTGTTTGGTAAGATATTATGAACAAATACAATAGCAATGTCATGTGATGAGATGGTGTTGTGTTCATAGTCCATGAGATAATGTAACAGAAATATGCGATGTTTATAGACCACTTGACATATGATGTCATTGCCCGGCAGTATGCGCATGAATTATGGCAATATCCATTATTCTTTGCCTTGCTGTGCGCCTATGCATTGTAGTATAAACAGGGCACATGCATTTCATCACATTTCATCTATAGTACAAAAAGCCTTTGAACAGTGTAGCGGTTTGTTCAAACATATCAATAGACCAGTCCCTCGCCTTTGTTGATAAACAATGTCAAGTGGTCTATACAAGGTATCTGACAAATGTTGATCAGTTGAATATCATGACTATTTTGATATTCAACCTATTAAATTAGTGCCCTCCCATAATAAGTGCCACTCACTTGATAATTGTCTTACATAATTTGTCCAAGTGCCAACTGTCTAAGTGCTCCCCAGTGGCGTAGCCAGCACTTTTTCAGAGGGGTGCAGCTGTCCCCCCTTTGCCCCCCCCTTACTTAAGAGTTCTTTGTTAAGACCAAAGGAAGAACTTTTTCTGCTGACAGTTTTGCCACCAAGTACAATGTACTTGTGGCTTTTTCAAGAGTAGGGGGGGGGGGGGCACCTGCCCTCCTTTGCTCCCCCCTTACTTAAGAGTTCTTTGTTAAGACCAAAGGAAGAACTTTTTCTGCTGACAGTTTTGCCACCAAGTACTTGTTGATTTTAATGATCCATCAGCTTTGACAAATGTTTGGTTTCACCAAAAGTGAAAACTCTGTTCTCTGTTGTATTTTGTGTACTTTGAAAGCCGTTTATAGTTTTAAAAAATATAAAAGCACCAACCCGCAAGAAAAATGAACGTGTCCGAAAGCAATGCGAGTAGAACGTGGGGTGCGGACCCATTCGTATACACAATCAATGCGTGATTTGCATTTTTCTAACTCTTGCTTTTATTGGTTCTCGCTATCTAGGAGTGTATGAATTGTAGTTTGGGACACCTTGTAACAGGCTAAAACTGTATGACTAGTCAGTTGAATAAGATTCTAAAAGGTAGCTGGGTATGAACATTGTTTATGACTGACTCTTGACCAATACCAATACCTTGTGCCGTTAGTTAATGGGTACATGTATGAACAGGTTGTTACATGTAGTACCACCAAAAACCATGTTTTGTTCGTAACACCTGAACAAAACATTTTCAGGCATATTATGAGAATAATATGAGCTTTACTTATATAACATGATAATAATATAATGTAATAACACTTATTAAAACACACGGCAAGTGGTGATCAATTTCTTGTGCAGTGCCATTTGCTTAATTGCTAACTCCTGTCACCCCAAGGCATCAAGGCATGTCATATACATATAAATGTGATTGACTAAAGTAGGGATGAAATATTATTAAACATAATTAAACAGGCAAATTGGAATGTCCAGGCAATCAGTGTGTTACGTGACATTACATCAAGCATGAATAGTACAGAATAAAGGAGCTTCATTGTGAAATTACAAGGTATGGATGTAGCAGTGTAAGTGAATGACTTGGAAAATATTCTTGTCTACTCTTCACCATGTACCAGTCAGTAAGGTGGGAAATACATGTATGTTAGAGTTACTGTTTTTGCTTGAGTTTGAATATTACAGTCTGTTCTTTGTAATTGGGATATATCCATGGTTCAATATAATGCTGCGCATCAAATTTAAAAAAAAGATTTGCCCTAAAGATTGGTATTCATAAAATATTTGTGCCGAACCCAGTGCATACATGGGCTTGTGTGTGTTTGGTTTGATTTGAATTGATTTACTTCAATAGTTGGTCTTGTATACATTACTAATATTTCTTGTTTTTTGTGTTTTGTTTTTCCCCATCACTGATTGTTATGTTTTATATTTCATTACTTTTCCTTGCAGAAGTGATTTAGATGGTCATCCAGTGAATCGTATTCGGAAGTCTTCTGGTAATAAACCTATCCGGTTAGCAGTGAAGGTTATTTGGCTTTCTGGAAGGAGTGGAGTTAGTGATGATAACAAAGTAAGTTGTATTGCTGGTTTAGATCTAGAGTACTATTGATCAGCTCGTAATCAGTGGATTAATAACAATATATATACGAAAGGTACCGTTTGTAAGTAAGTTTAATGCATTGGAACTTACGACTCCTCGCAACTTGCGAACGATTTTGAGACTTACAAAGCTTCGTAAAGTTTAGTGAATGGACCCCTGATTGTCTAATTTAATCACACCATCACTGGTCATAAAGTATCAACACCTCATTCGCTTAACAAGCCATGTAGCATCATGTGATCCAGGCATAGCCTAGTTCTATTTATGTGATAAACAAGGCATGCATGTTGGCAAGTAGGGACGAGTGCAAAAGGACCTTACTGAGAAATATAGTGTGTAAAACAAAGTGCAGTTTGCAAAGTGATTTTGCCAACCAATTGTGACCTCAATGTCAAATTTGTTTTCATGCGTCATATAATTGGCAGAGAATATGCATAAGTATATTTTTGCAAAACCATCATTCCATCATATAGAGGTGGAAGTTCATTAGCCAATGTAAGTCATGGAAAGTTGATGTTGCAATGGGGAGAAAAGAGACCAAAGGAATATTTCTTTCAACATCAGAACACTCAAGCTATTGTAATTGTAATCAATTTTGCATTACAGTGAATCATAGCTTTGAGAAAAAATATAATATGAGCAATTATTTTCTTATCTGTTGCTATTTTGCCAATTGCAGACGGTATCCTACAGCCATTTCCTTGTTCCTACACGTGAGCTGAGCATCTACCGCCGTCAGTTCCGTCTGGAGATCCTGGGTATTCAGTCCCCACATTCCCCGGCTGTACGCAAGATACAGGGTCATCCGATGGTCAATATTGCTGCAGCAGCTATACAGTTAGATAGAGGTAAATATTGAGGGTTCAGTGCAAGAAGTAGGTCCTTTCTGCAATAGCTGCCTTATAGACATTTGATAATCATCAGTCGGCTTTTGTCGGGTTATTTGTGGGCTCCACGTTCCTCAGTAATGCTTACTGTAGAATAGAAATTGGGTTGAGCAGCTTTGCTCTTATTCTGGAGTTCCCTTTTGAATTTGCGATTGGGATTCATGATTCCTCAGTTGGTTTACTGTCGAACAAAATTGGGTTGAGTATTTTTACTTTTATCTTGGAATCCCATCCTTTTGATTTTTCCCTTTTTGAACTTGCTTGATCTGGGATTCATGATTCCTCAGTTGGTTTACTGTCGAACAGAAATTGGGTTGAGTATATTTACTTTTATCTTGGAATCCCATCCTTTCTGATTTCATTCCAGGGTTGTGTACAAACCCTTTGCTTGTAATGATATAATGGCTGAAATCTTTGTTTATGAAAATAAAATTATTGCCTATCCTGATGGCCGATAATATCTGCATTCTATATAGGACACATTGAATATTATGACACCTGGCAGCTTTTTCAGATTGGGTCTTCTTGCATTACATCTTGATATGACAGGTTCAAAAGGGCCAGGGGCATAGCTGGGAGTAGGAGTAGCAAGGAGATGGCGTCTTTGAGGAAAAAATCCAAGTAAATGTGTAAAGAAAAAAGTAAATATTCCTGCAAACAAGGGTAAAGGCTTGCGCATCATACACTGGAACATAGACACATTCAAACATTACAAACTAGTGCATGAGATCAAATTAATGATGCTTAATCGTTATTCTTAATATATCAATATACAGGGGAAAGAAGAATTGCGCATCGCACACTAGCACAATTAAACATGAAATTTCAAATGGAAACATAATATGCATGGGCAGATATTAACCAGAGAAAAAACCTCTGGCCATACCTGCCTGTGCATGGACTTGAACCCCAGACCTCTGGCTTGCAGGGCAAGCACTCTAACCATTGAGCATTTGAGTTATATTCCTGGTAAATATTAAATAAGCTGTTTCTGAGTCAAGTGTGCACACTAAATCAGGAAAACTTTTCACAAAATTAGGCTTCCTTGAGCATTAATGTTGATTTGTGTTTGACAATTCAGAGTAAGGTAATACATTTCAGAGATGAACATCTGTTGAAACACACTTCACATTTTTCCCTGTTTAAAAAAAATGTAATCACTTCAAATCATTTAGAGCAAAGTTAAAGTTACAAATATTGTTTTATCTCTTATTTCCAGGGGATATGGAAAATGCAGAGTACATATCCAATCTTCCTGTGTATGACCCCAATGAGTTGGATGACCCCGAGTTGAGTGCAGGCAAACACCGTAAACTACTCACCTTCTCATCGTACATGGTAAGTACACGTAGCAATGTAACACTCTTTGCCTGTAATGGACAGAGTATATCAGTGTACACCTCTGTGTGTATGACCCCAATGAGTTGGATGACCCCGAGTTGAGTGCAGGCAAACACCGTAAACTACTCACCTTCTCATCGTACATGGTAAGTCAGTACACGTAGCAATGTCATCTAAATCTCTCTCACACAGATGAGGTAGAACCAAAGAGTACCGACTCTGTCATGTTTGTGTGTCACTGATGGATGGCAAAATAGTACACCTCTGGATTGTCTTGCTATGCGCCTGGCAAACCGTTATGCTGCCCGTAATGTGTTGTGCCAAAAACATGCGCTAAATGCTGCATGTACAAGTTTTTGTTAATGCTCAAGATTCCAAATGTTATTCCATTTTGGGGATTAGCCCAGAGGTACAATATTTGCCCTCCTCCATTAGTGACCAACTGCTGCAGTGGTCTATTAGGCATGTGAATTTTTAGGTTTTAACCTGAATTCAGGTTTTTGTTGTTACCAAAACTTACACATTTTTATTTATTTTCACGCCATTTCGGGTGTTTTAGGGCAATTTCACATGCTTCAGGTTTTTCTATCAGTTTCAGGTTTTCCATGAAAGTTAATTCCTGGGTCTATTCTATTTTGATTTGGATATGAACAAAATGGTTTTGATATATGTTTGAGCTAGCAATTTAAACATGTGTTGGTATTGTTTCTTGATTTAGGTCTCTATTGTAGATTATACCAAACCCTCTGAACTGAAGAAGGACATCAACCAGAAATTCAAAGAGAAGTATCCTCACATTGATATGACATTGACCAAATTAAGAAGGTAGGTCATTGATTGATTGATTGATTGATTGATATTATATCTCAAGTACAATTAAATTTCTATTTCATCTTCACATGAATTCCAGTTACATCATGTTTAGTAAAAAAATGTCAGATCTGCTTATCACATAAATAAATATTTTATCAACCAATCAACCAGTATGCATTGGAGTATTATAGATATGATTCCAAATCTATTTATGTACAAAATCTCTGTGGGCATCAGTTTGCGGATTCCAGATAGTGAATTTGGATCCTTGTGAAAAAGTTAATAGTAGTTAATCAAGATGACAGGTTGAGCAAGGTTCAGAGACTCCACCACAATCCTTTGACAGAGGGGAATAAAGTATATGTCCGTCTAGATTAGTGTGGTCTGAAGTCTCTGGTCTCAGGACCACACTTAAAGTGTGTTTATCATCATTCCGTTGTCAAGGTAATCCTTCCACAGTACTTTGTAGGCATTACGCAGTCGAACGCTAAATGAAGACCTGACACTCTTCACTTACGAAAATCAAACCTTGCACGTAAGCGTATGATTGACAAGGCTTAAGCTACATTAACAAGTGCCACAGTCATTGCATTGGTGGTCCATGTGGATAAGGCTGCAGGATGGGAAAATTCACATGATTCAATAAAGTCTACTCAGTAATATTAAGAATTTGAAATGATTTGGCAACTTGGCTAAAACTAAAAGAGAGAGCTTCTCCAAAACATATCATGAGAGTTCTCCTGAGGAAGTATTTCTCAATTTTGGTTGAGAAATACAAATTTATATTTAAATATGCAAAAGACCAAAAATGCGCCTGTTACTAAATTTGTTTTGTTTTCTTAAATTTCAGCATCAAGCGAGACATGAGGAAGATCATCTTTGATGAGTGTTCATTGGATGCCTTGACTCTAGCGCAAGCCTATGCACTCTTTGAGAAGCTAGTGCTGCTAGGCAAGATCAATAAACCAAATAGAAAACTGGTTGCAGGTGAGCAGAAAGGCATACCATAAAAACTTGATAGTTAGCATATGTGCTTACTATCGAGCTTTTAAAACATGCAAACATGAAGAGCCCCATCCACAAGTGTAAACGGTTTTGAGCAAATCATCGATATACATAGTTATATACGAACAAGTACACCTGCAAATATGTGTCTCAACCCAATTAGCTCAGTCAGTCGGTAAAGCGCCAGACTATGGTACAATTTCATGTTTTCAAAAGTACTTGATAGTAAGCACATATGCTAACTATCAAGTTTTTACGGTGTGTGCATGCACCAAAGAGATTAGTGTAGCCCTGGCATAACACTGCATATACCATATTGGATTGTTATGATGGGGACTAAAATGAGCAAAGTGGAAAAGCCCAAAACTGAATTGGCATCTTTGAGCTTGAGCATTACAATGATTTGCATATGTAGTGCATAGCATGCATTATCTGTACAATGCATGTACTTTGAACCAAAGTGTGCTGGCTGGAAGTACTCTTATTTTGACTCCATGAGTGACACACAAATATGGTGGGGTCTGGATTCTTGAAGTCTTTGGCATGCGTATACTCATATATATACTGAAAAAGTGGTAATTTTCATTTCATGCTTTGTTGATAGTTTGTAAATTTAGACCTAGACATAGAAGAACAAATGGACAGGTTTTCATTTTTGTGGTAGTTGGATTGAACATGAAAACCACAAAAATCAATGTTCTGCCAAAAAAACCCACTTTTACAGTATATTTACTGCCAAATAAGGACCTTCAAACACAGGCCAGAAATTTACTTTCCAAATAAGTACATGTACAAAGTCTGGAGGTTATTGTTGACTTCTTGACTTTGTACAAGCCCCTTTCATTATGCTCAAACAGACATCATCACATTTCAAAGCACCTGAGCTGAGTAGCTTACTGATTTAGCAATATAAGTTCTATGAGGTGTTTACTAAGTGGAACATGGAAATCTTTATCAAGGTAATCAATTAACATCTTTACCTCTCATGTACTATATTCCATTTGATTATTTAAGAAATAAAGGGTAATGCATGATCCTTTACACGAAAATAATGTGTCCCGAGGCAGTAAAAACGTAAATAATGGGTGAGGCGCAGCCGAACCCATTATTTAAACGCTTTTACTGCCGAGGACACATTATTTGCGTGTAAAGGATAATGCTGCACCCTTTATTTCTATTCTATTACCACAAAATAGTGTGATTTAAAGAGAACATATCAAATTTTTTGCCCAAATATTTCAAGTTGTTTACCTCAAGGTGGAGCGCATACGCGTAGCCAAAGCGTATGCACAATTTTACACATTCCAATAACACAACCTAACATTCCATTCTCCCCTACAAGCAGGTATGCACGTACAATAACACACCCCTGACATTCCATTCTGTCACGTCTGTCTGTCACGTGACGCGTTTCAACAAATCACAGTGCGCGATTTTGAATAATGGGTCGTGGGGGTAATAGAATTTGATATAAAGGATCACAAGCTCAGGCCACAAAGTGCACCAGATAAGTAATGCAGAGGCTAATGTTGTGGATAAGTAATTTAACAATAGATTTCTTGAACTTGCGTTTCACTTACTATGACATCAATTTGTATATGTATCTGTTGCAGGTGCATGCTTGATATTGGCTGCCAAACTGAATGATGTCAAAGGACAGGATCTGGAGAACCTATTTAAAGTAAGGAAAAGAATAAGTGACCCATTAGGCGACAAAAAAAAAAAGCCTGTTCTACGGGCTGGACCAATCCAGAATTTGCGTTTTGGAGAATTTTTTTTTAATTTTGCTAAAATTAGCCATTTTGGGGCCAGAATTAAAACATTTTAATTACAGTTGGGAAACAGGTCCAAAATTTAACAATTTTGGCTGAAAATTTTCAGAAAAGTATATTTGCAGAAAATCTGGTGAAATTTTTGGTAATTATAGCCTCCAGAGAGAGAAGGCGGTTAAAGGCAAAAGATTAAGGGATATTAATAATTTGCATGTTGTAACAAGAAATTTAATTTTCATGTTGTTTGTGTCAAAACATTGAATTTTTAAAGGACTAGTAACTGATGTAAAAAACTTTGTTGAATATTTTTGACATTAAGACTGATTTCCCTTGATCATGTCACAATTTACTTTGAGATCAGAAATTGTCATGAATTCACATCTAAAAAACCCCCCAAAAATAGCTGTCATGTGTAAAACTAAATTTATGTTGCAGGAACTTGAAGATACATTCCGTGAGAGTCGGAAGGACATGTTTGGGCTGGAATTTCCCATCCTGGTAGCCCTTGAATTCTCTCTCCATCTGCCGGAGCATGAAGTGTTGCCCCACTATCGCCGCATCATCCACATGTCATGACACAAGCTAACCTTCCCTTATTGATGGGAGGAAAGGTACAGAGGAGGTTACAACTCATATGTAAAAAACAAAATGTGTACTACTACTACAACTTCTACATCTACTTCTACTTGGACTAATAGCACTACTGCCATGGATTATAGGTATGAAGTATCTCTATTTTCTCTACTTTTGAAGTCTGAAATGCTGTAATATGTTTTTGTGTGATACCCCAAATAGTAATTCTGCACAGTTGAATTTGAAGTTACTTATAAATACTGCAAGGGAATTTGCTGGATTAGTTTTTATTTGAACTCAACAGGTCTTGTAACTCGTCATGGACAGAGTTGATGCATTTGATTGTATTGTTTAATTTCAATTCACTCGCTGCTTTTGAGTGTTTAATAAGTGATATTGATAGTTCAGAACAGGGTGCATTGTGTGTAATTACCGAGGTAGGAGAAAAAGATTTTCGCTCACACTATAGTGTTCAATGGCAGTGAACTTGACACTTTGTATAAAATGCTTGTGTCTTGCACATTGTTTGGTCTCAAGGTCTCCATTGCACTTGCATAATTATACAAAGCTTGATTATAACTGCCAATGGTGAAAATTGGTAAGTACAATCACCAGGGACTGCCTTTTGAGGAGAGCGAGAGCAATTGCTCCTTGAAGGCTCCAGAAGAGCTATTTAATGCTCTCCAGCAAACTCCAAAAGACAATCCTTGAATTATTGGAATTCCCAGTTCAATACACAGTCTGTCAATGGAGGATATCCTACAAATATTATCCTTCCATTAGTGTGATAGACCTTTCAAAATATCGCCCACAATGCACTTCGTTGTGAATTTCATCGCTTATTATATTACCATATTTGTATGTGGGTGAAATATTTGATGAATACTATTGTTGTGGAGTGTTATTTTATATCAAATAACAAAACTCAAGTTCAAAGATCACAAGTGAAAAATTTATGCTGTATGGAGGTCCAAATTCATTATTTTGAGTTCAAAGTTGAGTTGGTTACAATGTATATTTGTATATGCACAGGTGGCATTTTGTTTTAGGCATTGATGACCAAATGCAGTAATTATGTACTCTGTATATAGCCAGATAATAGCAAAATGTTTATGTTATTTCCAATGAGTATATCAAAGATAACCTTTTATTGTACTCAAGGTTTGACCAAATTAATGGAGTCAAAATTGTATACCCATCATTCTCAAAGATTGTAACGATGTTGTTTCTCCCTTTATTTATTAAGTTTGTTTGCCAATATGTCTCTTTAAAAACTAAAAGGACAAAATGTACTAAAGTATGTCCAGTAAAAGTTAGAACATGACCTCTTCTAGTCATTAACATTTGTTATCTCATACACCCTGTCCAAAGTCACGTTCCATCTTTCTCTAAATGACCTCTAACAACTATATACACCATGTATGTTCTGCCATAAGTTGGTAACATGACCTTTACCCCATTTGTGTAAGGTCCATGCATTTTGGTGAAGGTCACGTTCAACCTTGTACTGGACAAACTGTAGTCATTTAAAATATAAAACCTTAATACTTGCCAAATAAAATATAGAAAACAATTATTGTGAGTTTCCAGCTGATACTGCTCAATTGAGGTCTCAGCTATTCACTCTTCTCCAAATAGAAAACAGTCCATAGCTACAAATGTATTACTGTTGTTGTTACTACAAAATACTGTCACATATTGATTGGCTTGTACATATATGCCACATATGCCCGTCTTCCTGTTTTGAATAGAGCAAGTCATTCTTTGTATTCATTTGTGGACATGAAATGATGTGATCTAGTCCTTTAAATGGGCTATTCCAGTTGAGATCCATACACCCCCACATGGAAGACATGTTCTTAATCTCCCACACAGGGGGTGTAGATTTCAAACGGAGTCACCCATTCTGGTTACCCCATTTGAAATTTTTACTCCCTGTGTGGAAGATTAAGAGCATGTCTTCTATAGGTTGTGTATGGATTTAAACTGCAATATCCCAATGTCAGTTTGTCTTGCTGTAAAAACTAATTTTAGGATAAATGTGTGTTATTATAATCCCACCAGGCTGTGTAACAATTACAAACATGTATTATTTGAATTTTCATTGATAAAACAAGAAATGTTGAAGGTACTGTGTAACTTGAGCTGGGGTGGATTTTACTAACATTTACAATGCATTGTAAGTCCTGACTTGTGGTAAGTGTAAACCTGAACCATACAATCCCTATATCAGGGGTGTGAAATCTCCGCTACAGAGCGGAAATCCGCTTTTTTCATTTTTCTGAACGATTTCAATTTCCGCTTTTCAAAAATCAAAAGTGTGTCTGTGTACTTCTGATAGCATTACATGTGTGTCGCAATAAAAACGACTGGGAAATGAGATTAACGATGCTTGAAAGGTCATGAAACGCAGGTCATAACATCATCGCGATATTCTTTGATTCCTCGTTCTTACTCATTGTGTAATATGTTTGTTTGGGAACTGCGCCCATCGGAATGAGTTAAAATGGCGTCGTGGTACCTGTGGGGAAATACAAAATACGTGATTTTTCGTAAGCGATCTTCAATCCGAACCATCCATCGGAAGTTTCACATTTGATTTCATAAAAATCATATGGAATTAAGAGAAGATACATCATGGCTACCATAAAATGTAATTTTGTCGAAAGCGACACTCACATTTAGGCCATGAAATGGAAGCTTATAATCTTCAATTTATTGCTGGTGAAATATGCGGAATAGCATTGAATTTGTACTGTAGTTTGGTAGGTAAATTTTCCGATTTTTTTCGAAACCCACTGGTTGGTAAATTTTCCGCTTTTTTTTTTAAAGCCATTTCACACCCCTGCTATATGGAAGAGTTATAATTCAGGACTTATGATGTGTCACACATGTTAGTGAAATCTACCCCTTATTCTGAAATATATGATGTGTTCTGTCAAGTGTGTCACAACAGGGTGTGGAATTCTAATGGGTCAGAGAACAAAACATGACGTAGCCAGCTGACAGCTGTGTGAAACAATTTGAAAACAAAGCACCATTTTTAGCCTTTATTATGTGGAAAAGATAATATTGCAGGATAAGTCAGTTTTTCAGCTCATAGGGTCACAGGATATAAATTGTAAGATTCTATTGAGCATCCAGAATTTTTCTGGTGAATCATTAGCTGGTTAATTGCAGTGGATTTGAAATTTTGATTGAAATGCTTTTCTGAAAATACCAGATCATGCTAACCTCCCATCACGCTACTATGAGATTGCTGACTACAGGTGACATGACATGCAGGAGTGCATAAATAGCAATTTCCAATTTTGCATTGCATGTACATTGTGGTGGAACTGTGTGTGTTGCTATTGACATAAGCCAGAAAGTTTCTCAGGCATTATCATTTAGAAGAATACATTCTGGCAAAACTCTCTCCACAGTAGCCAGCTAATGGGGGACAAGGTCGGTTTCTTTTGATCAAAATTAATCTGTTAGCGGTATATTCTGGAAAATATGTCTCAATATAGTGAATGTATTGACTGTTTTTGGTTTTCAATACATACTTGTGTCTGATAGACTAGGCAGAATATGTCACATGTCACATACAGAATGATAGTGTTGCATGTATTGTAAAGATAGTGTTATTATTTCATGGGAATACCTATGTGGTGTGATCAAGCAAAATCAGTCTGAAGTCGGTCATATTCAATTTTCAGTTTTTTTATTGGATTGTAGCAAGCATTTGCAAAGCTACATTTTGCAGAAAACCCCATTGCAGTTGGACAACCAGTTCAAAAGATATGAGCAGTTAGAGTTTCCAAAACAATAGGAAACAAAATGAAATATAACTTTGTTTGGCTATATCTTAAAAATCAATATTTCTGACTTCCGTCTGATTTTGCTTCATCACATCACCTATGTAAGTATGTAAAAAGGACAATGCTGACTTCAGCAAATGTTGTCATTGTTAATATGTAAAAATATATACCAAAAGCCTGCCAAACTTTTTTGATACTGTAAATATATGTATGAAAATCTTGCAGATAGCAACACCATATGTCTACAATGTATACACATATGGCTATATTGATGTTTATTTTGTATCAATTACAAATTGTTACTTTCCAAATATTGTGTCACCATTTAAATATTGAAGAAAATCTGCTTTTTATGATTATAAAATTTGTTTTGTGATGATAGTTTATATTTAAATTTGGTACATGAAATGAATAGATACATGTAGTACATATTATTTTTTGTTTAATGTTAATGGGATAATCTAACAGTTGAAATAATACATATAATTTAATAGGTTAATTGATGAAAGTCCTTCATACCTCTGCTTTAAATGGTAGGCTTAGGGTAGATAGGTAGTGTGAGACTAAAGTTGCTAGAGAATCATATATAGCAAAAAGTAACTTTTGTAGTTACAAGACCTTAACACAGATATGTCTTCACTGACTGCGCACCAGCTACTTTTTAGGCTTTAGGGCAATTCAAATATATTGTAGAGATGCACTTTATATAAATACACACAACATGAAAGCGAAGTGTAGTTATTGGTAAAATTTTCATTGGATCTGCCTGCCAGTTACTCCTTTTTATTCACCGGCTGCTCTGAAATGTAGGGACATCTCTGCCATACAAATAACTTATGAAGTACCAATAAAACCTCCTACAAGTACATAAATAAGTCTTCTAATTGGGCTTTTCCAGTTGAAAACCATGCACTCCCTATAGAAGGCATGTCTGTAATATCTCACACAGGGGGTGTAGATTTCAAATGGAGTCGCCCTTTTAGGTCACCCCATCTAAAATTCAGACTCACTATGTGGAAGATTAAAGACATGCATTCCATGGGCTTTAACTGGAATATCCCATTGTCACAATGGACAGTATTGTAATATTAGAAAATAATAATAAGTATTTAAGTGTTACACAGGGATATATGTGAAATCTTTATTATTAAGTGTTTGGTTAACTCTCTTCACGCGGGTGTCGAATGCAGACGACATGTTTCAAAAAAAATTTAAAAATTCAAAAATTTCAGAAATGCAAATTTTCATGACCATATTTGGAATCAGCATGAAAAAATCATTAAAATGAGTACAAACAAGCCTAGTATTGGTTCAGTAGTTCTTAAGATAGCTCTTGATATTTTGAGAAAATATTTCAAAACTTGAACTTTTTACGTTGAAGCGCATGGCTAGCACGCAGAGCATTAAGGTTCTTGAGATGTGTTGTATTGGTCAATGTGATTTCACCTTCATCATTATAATCTCACTATTATGTATTCAATTAATTAATTTAGCTGAATTTATACTCCCATCACTGAGTGAAGAGCCACTGGATTTTAGCAGTAAGGTAATGCACATTTTGTTGTATTGGGAAAAGTGCGCTACTTCATTGGTCAATTACCATTCACTCATCACTCAGTAATGGAGTATAAATTCAGCTTTGGGCACAAGGGTTTTAAAATTTCCGCCACATTTCAGGTGGGATGACCCAACAGGGACCCAGCTATGGCTGCCATTGAGGTTTAGGAATGTGTGAAATTGGATTCATCTTTAGGCCTTAAATAAAATGTATCTATGTTATGAAAATTACATGCCGCAAAAACAAGGGTTCTTTTGAAATCACCAAATTTTGTAGTGGGAATATATTGTGCTTGACAGTATAACACTTTCATCCATGAGTTGATCAATCAAAGCTGTCTTCCCCAACTGTTGTACAGAGGTCTTATAAATTGTATTAGTATGTATTTACTATGCTGATATTAATTAGAATAAAGTCAGCCATTTTG
This sequence comes from Amphiura filiformis, assembly GCF_039555335.1. Taxonomy (NCBI): domain Eukaryota; kingdom Metazoa; phylum Echinodermata; class Ophiuroidea; order Amphilepidida; family Amphiuridae; genus Amphiura; species Amphiura filiformis. The sequence goes on from NC_092644.1 coordinate 63,671,543, forward strand.
ACATACTAATAATATACACTGTGAAGCTTTTAAACATGTTAGGTATTTAGCCAAATTGTTATTACTATCTACATGTACCTTTTCCGAAAAAAAAAAGTTTCATATTTTGAAACCTATTCTCCAATACATGACAAATCTAAAATAAAATCAACACAGTCTCTTTGATTTACAAATTATCACACTTTGGATTTGTATCTAAACTCATCCTAAACACTTATATCTGTCCTAAATACTATAATACTGTTTAGCTAAGCGATATGTTTAGCTATCAAACATTAACCTGTATATAATCTAAACACAAGCTAAACACCACTGTTTTAAACCATTATAAACCAAAGGGATTGTGTTGATATTTATTTTTAAACTTGTGATGTGTAGGTAAATAGGTTTCAAAATATGAACCTTTTTCTGAAAAGGTACATGTTGATAATAATAATAATTCGATAATAATAACAATTTGATAATAATAACAATTTGGCTAAACGCCTTATGTATTTACAAAGTGTTACAGCTAGGGATTTACAGTATTTCAGTATCTTATACTAGTATTATTAAGGTCCTTAGATGTACAAAGTTACAATCCAGAGAGTCTTCATTTTCATATTATTGGAATTTCATCGGGTACTATATTCAAATTAGTAGATGATATCTTAGGTAATTATGCAGACAGTTAATTATACAGACTGTTGTTTTATTATAAATTAGTAACATTTCATCCCTTTTGTAGAATAAAACTGATTAAAAGGTTAGATTTTTGTACAAAATATTTTGTCTAATTGCACAGACGATCAACAATTATAATATAAGCCAACTTGATCATGAAATCTTATGTCTAGTTCATAATTGTTGCAAGTAATTCCCTCAAGTGTATATTGCTATCCACAGAGGCTGAGTGATAAATAATTTATAGGCAGGTAGTTGAGTGCATGGGGTTAAAATGACAGCAAACACTGAAAGATCTTTAGAAGAAAATCAATTTCACACACGTTTTCTCCCATAGGACACCAAGAATAAGTAAATGTTGAGTCATTTTCTGTGCTATTTTTTGTTCTGTTGTATCATATTGTAAATGATAATGTTTGTATTATAAAGAGGATGGCGCTGTGCCAAATATACATGTACAGATATATTATATACTTATGTCAGTTTATGGGCTTTATCTGCATACCAAAAATGTTTTGTTCAATTTAGTGACCATTTAGTGATTGTTTTGTTGCATTGTGGAAACCTTTTTAGATGTTTTTTTATACCATTCATTATTTTTTTTTGAATGTTACATTATGTTTTATTTGAACATGTTAAAAAGAAATTCTGTAGCAAAATTGATAAAATATTGACAATGTGTCAGTGTTGGTTTTGAAGCAAACAAGTAAAAGAGAATAAAGATTGAGTTTTATGATGTGTAGAACAGTGATTATTGCCACTGCAGTAGTTTGTATCTTAACTGTCTGACCTAATATACTGTGTTACAGAATTATATACTGTGTTACAGAAATAATTGCAATACTAGGGAAACCATCAAGATCCTGGTTATTGCTGTGTTTACTTAGGATGGAATGTGAAGGATTATGGGTAAATGGACTGATTTATTTCCCAAATGATATTTTTCATGACAAAACAGAAAAGAAACAAAAACAATAGTGCATCTGTCTTCTTCGCACTTCTTTGTTAACAAATGTTGAAGTTTAATGCAAACGTACGTGTTCATAGATACAATGTATGAAAGTAATTTAAATTAAACTTAACAAGACAATACTAGATGCATGTCAAAATGATATTGACAGCTTGTCACAAAGTCCATCAGTGGTAATGGTCTCATGTTAAGAATGTGTCATATGTTTTGAAAGTTATGATGTAGTGAAAGATTTATTTTTGTAACATAAGAAGATTTTGGTAAGAATAGTATGAATACTTAGGGGCTGTGCAATAATTATGAGCCCTGGGGAGGGTAAAATTGGGGGTGGCAAGAAAGGAGGGCAATCAATTTTTGACACATATTTATGGGCACCTTTTAAATATAACACTCTAAGAAGACTTTGAAAAACAGAACGGAAACGCTTCAATATGCAAATTTTCTTGCTCACTGTGCACGTGCTTGCAGTATATATCTAGACCATTTAAGGTTTGCAATTTGGATCCCAAAAATTGTCATTTGCAAAGGGTGGGGAACAATGATTTTTTTGGCTGGCCAGGGGGGGGAAGCAATTTTGGCAGGCTGAGAGGGGAATGCTTTTTTTTTGCATGCCATTTACAAATGTTACCCCCTGGGGTTCATAATTATTGCACAGCCCCTTAGATAAACTAAGTCATAAATCTGTTAAGTGTTGTGTTTCTGGGATGCGAAGATGAGGGCATTGCATGAGAATGTGTGATTAAACATGCAGGCTAATTATTGTACAGATGTCATTAAATAAGTGATTAAACATGCTGGTTAATTATAGTACAGATGTAATGGGATGATTCACGATTGGGAATAGACTATTTCATACTGCACACCCTGTGGAAGATTTCACTACTATTTTAATTCCAGTTCTATTCAGCCGTAAATGTTTACCAGTTTCATGTTCAATTCCCGGCCTCCCTGCCCCCACTAAACACAAAAGTTGGTAACCATGTGTGTTACAAAATCTTTCTAAGACCCCCTTGATATGATTTTTCATCAAATTTACCGCCATGTTTCATGCAAAATCGGCAAGGGGAAAAAACTTTTTTTTGTGTGGTTTTTAAGGCACTAGAATTTCAAACACTTTTTCAGTGACACTCAATAGAATTAATTAAAATACCCCTAATTTTATGATTTTGCAGTCCTTGCTACTGGTAACCCTTTTCCATGATATTTGGTAACACACATGGTTACCAACTTTTGTGTTGATTGGGGGTACAATTCCAGTTGAAGATTGTTGGGATTTCTAAAATCCAGGTTATTTTTGCACAATTTGGCCCAAATGAGAAATGTTTTGTTTGGAATTCCAAAATATTCTGCACCTTTTGCATTTTTTATGGATGAGAATGGTTGGTATTCCAAGTCTTCCTCAGTGGGTGTATGGATTTCAAAATTACCCAATGGAACAGTGTTCAAATTGGATTCACTATTGACTGAATAATATGAACATGACTATTCATCATTAAGATGTATTGAATTCTTGAAAGAAATGTGTATTTTTGTGGAAGTTCTCTGAATGTTGAAAATATTTCCCATAGTGCATTGGGCTATTCCATTTGATATCTGTCATCCTGTGGAAGATTTAAGAAAAATCTTCCACAGAGGGGGTATGTTTTTCAAATGGAGTTGGCTAGGGTTAATTATTTTGAAACCTAGATCTTCCACAACAGGGTTGTGTATTTCAAATGAAAGTTACCCAATTGTCTATGCTATTTGAAACCCATACTCCCTCTGTGGATGATGTAAGCTAAATCTGCCACAGAGGGAGTGTATATTTCAAATGGAATAGCCCATTTATTCTCTGTTTTTGCGACTTTACAGTTAAAATGTGGTTCTTGATTAAGTTAATGTTGAGATGTAAAATGCTATATATCCATATTTCTTGATTTGAGATATATAGGCAAATACAACTTGCCAAATATAAAGAACATTATAGGGAAATAATGTGCTGTTTTTGATTATACTTTCAAAAATAAACATTTGGATTTTTTAAAGTAGGGTGTCAATTTTAAGCTAGCGTTACAAGCAGATGTTGGTAGCCTTAATGCAAAATTTTTTTAAATGGTGTCTATCAAGTTCTGCATTGAAACTCTTCAGATGTAGTCATTTCTTGTTTATGCATTTCTCAAAGGATTTATCAGTTTTGTACTTCCCAATCTAAAGATAAAGTAGAAAATGTTCTATTTCCAAATATTTTGACCTTCAGTGCTGCAGGTTTGTGCTTGAAGTCAACAACTGATGTGATTATTATGAATGAACTCAAGTTTCAATATTGTAATCATTAGTTTCGACAAATGTAACATAAGGTTTGGACAGTGCCCAAGTTAATGTTGTGTATTGATATAATGTGTAATTCAGGTTGGGTGTACTTAGGGTTGTGTTAGGTGAGCTTGAGTTGCATATTGTTGTTGAATCAGTTACATAGGTTTGCTTTAAGCATGTTCAGGGGCCAATGACACATGAGGTTTTTCCTGCACAACGATTAATTTGCATTATGATGCAACATATCTGTGAGAATGTGTGTCACAAGTTTGTGTTAACAGGCCTAGCAATTGATGTTATAAATTTGTAAGTGAGGAAGAAAGTTTTTGGACAGATATTGTTGTACTCAATTCATTCCATAGCATGTTGTGCACAAGTTGATTTATTTAAGCAAAACAAAAAACTAAAGAACTGAACTGGGATCTGATCATTTGCAGTAATATTGCCCCCAAAAGAAAGGTACACAGAGCATCCAACAAAAATTCATATCTGAGTAAGGGCCACATATTTATTGGATCTGTACAATAATCTCCTCTTCCAAAGTTACAAAACTAGCTGGCATGTAAGTTATAATTGTCAGTAAATATTATACCAGTTTCCTACACATCACACCTGTTTTTGTACTATAGTGATTATTACCTATTACCATTATAATGATTTCATAGAAATGAGCTATACCAGTTGAAATCTATACATTACCTATGGAAGACATGATTTTCCACACAGGAGATGTGAATCCCCTGTGTGGATTAAAGTGAAGTCTTCCATAGAGGTTTATGGAGTTCCATTGGAATAACCCATTATGGATATGTTATCTAATGTGTATCACATACTGCGATTATTAACACAAAAAGTGGTTACTATTGAAACCAATAAAAGTGCAATCATGATAAGAATCCAAGTCTGTACATAGTATGTTATTTTATTTCAATTCATTAGATATACACTGCAAAATATTTTACTCAACACTAAGTAAAAGGTCACAGCTCAACAGTTGAGTAAAAAAATTACTCAACATTGAGCTCATATAGGTCACAACTCAACAATGAGTAAAAAATTACTCAATGTTGAGTAATTTTGTACTCATTTGTTGTGGCCTATATGAGCTCAATGTTGAGTAATTTTTTACTCAACTGTTGAGCTGTGACCTTTTTGCTTAGTGTTGAGTAAAATATTTTTAGAGTGTACAGTTGGAAGAACGGAAGAATTTGTACAGGTTTGCTGACATGAAATTTTAATATCAAAGTCAGCAAGATGACCTTGTTTTCCACTTCAATATAAATATTATTGTTTATTTAAACAGGACAAAAGACAAAAAAAAAAAAAAAAAAAAAAAAAAATTATAGATAGAAAGCAGAGCTACATACACCACACAAATACAGAATACAAAAGCATCTCTTAAAACATAAATAGGCCTATAATACAATATTCTTTTATGACTTTGTTGTCCGTGGGTACCCGAGAAAGACAATAATATATATTTATATATATTTTTTTTTTTACATTACTTACACAAAACCTTCAATTCCCATTTCACGCGAAAGGTATTAAAGTTTTTTACTCAAAATATGTGAAAAAGTGGCAATATATGGATTCCCATTTGAAAACCCGTTTCTAAATAAGAAATACTTAGCACTCAAATTACTATAGTTAAGCACTTTAAACCTTGGATGTCCTTACAATCCCAAAATTACATCTTTATAACATAGATGTATTTGATCTGTATCTTTCCATTTAACCATGTCTCCTTCCAAAAAGAATTTATTTGACAATTTCGTTCTCTTTAAGATTAACAAGCTTTAAATAACTATTACTTGGAATAATTCGATGAAGGATTTTATATTGAAAATATCTCATTCTTTCTTCAGTGGCAATTTGAAAAGGTAATGTCCTAAAATATTCTTAATTCAGATTACCCAGATGATTAAACAAGCAATCATTCTGATCAGTTGGTTTTATGGATTGTGACATGTTAAATTAAAAAAATACTTACATCGTGAGTTGTTAACTTCTTTACCTCTAACATAATTTTTCCAATATTTATCCTTAAAAAAAAATAAAACTTTGCACGCTTACTGTTTGTTGATCTCCCAATCTTATGTGTAAAATTCTCAAGTCATTTCTTAAAGGTAATGGTTGGTATCCAACCGTTTCCACAGTGATTTTATACTAGACTGACACATCAGATACCAGAGTGATGTTATAAAAGGTAAAAACCTATATATTCTGGACATTTCAAGATCATGCATTTGGAAGATGCATTTAAATAAATACCAAAAAGCAATCATTTTGGTACAACCTCTATACATTATATCACCTACCAACGGATCTTGTATGTATCCTCAGCTATTGTACTATTATTGTGTACAATTTTAGTTCGAAAAATTATAAAAATATTCTTATATAGCGCATTACATCAAAGACCACAAGGAGCTTTTCAATTAAATACATAAGTATGTAAAAAACAAAATACCCATTGAATTATATGAATATATACATCATTAAGAAATAATACAAATGAAATAGGCGCACGATGAACATTGCACAAAAAAGGGATTGCACGGAAAAAATACATGCAAAATGAGCAAAGAAACAACTAAGTGAAATATTCAAAGTGACGACATAAGCAATAAAGCAAAATAAGTTTAACCAAAACAATTTTGTATGAACAATGGTATAATGCAAACAAATATCAAACAGAAGATGAAATTAGAATCATAAAACACAATTATTTAAAAGCCAAGCTGTACACTATTATAAATAACACGTGAGTAGAAAACAAACAAGGAAAATGAAGTATACAGCGAAGCAATTAAGCACATGATCAATTCAATGCAATATCAAATATGGCAAAAAACAGTATCAAATAGAATATGAAAAATTCCAAACAAAAGGATACTTTTAACACAAACAATACCAAAGTGGTGAAGCAAACATATTTACACCAGGTATAATAAGCAAAATGAAAAGAGCAAGACACATCACGAGAGCAACCAAGAAAATAACTTGACATATTTAATAACTTGACATATTTAATAACTTGACATATTTAACTTGACACATTTAATAATAACATATTTACACCAGGTACAGGGTGTAACAATAAAATTTGTACAATTGGATTTTGACTTCTCAGGAAAAAACTAAAAGAGTTATGGGACAAATGTTATATGCATTTTAATCAGTAATATCTTGGCTAAAAGAAAACGTTTAGTTGGTTTCTATACTAGTTTGGGTTCAAAAGTTATGTCCGATTAATTAAATCGTCCAGAAAACGTGTTGGGCCACTTTTGCCATGTTTGTGCATATCAATTTTGAACCGCGTAGATATGCTTATCGTGCATTAAAGAACTGACACAAAAGAATCATAAGTGGTGTTTCTTCATATAACGTGAACTTAATAATAATATGATATTTCTTTAAAATCTATAGATGAAGTCATGAAATTTCTTTCAAATTAAAATAAAGCACATTAATTTCTCATATCCCTGATCATTGATAAACCTGAGAACAGTTTTTGCATTCATAAGTACCAAACAATAAGATTTTGAAATTAAGTTCAGCTGGGCTTCTAGCTGTTCTGGGGCGACCACTATTGCCAGCATTTCTGTTAGCAAATTCTACATACTTTCACAGTTATATCATGTAATTATATGCCTTGATGGATGGAAAATGTGAGTTTGGAAAATGAGATATAAACAATCTTATGGTTTCTGCCTGACTCCATGTGCTACCGAATCTCACAACCATGAACATACGCTCTTCCAACGTGAATTGGGGTTGAAGTTGCAGCCATGATTTCTAGTATGTCAGTGCTTAGTTGTGACTTTCAAAAACTCAAGGATTATGTAATCATTTCTACAACTTCGAGTACCCCATTGTTTAAAACCACCTAATAGCACCGTGCAACTGGTCCATGGTTCAACTCTATTCAGTCACTTATGTAACACTTAGACAAAAGTGGCCCAAGCGGTTTTAAGACTAGGTTACATAATTGGCCATATCTTCACTTGTATACCATCGATTTTATTGAAACAAAGCTTATCTGGCGGCTAAAAAAATATTTTGATAGACATATAAATATCGAACCAAAAAATAAGCGGCATACTTGTTTCATTCTATTTTCAAAATTGTACACATTTTATTGTTACACCCTGTATAATAGGCAAAATGAAAAGAGCAAGACACATCACGAGAGCAACCAAGAAAATAACTTGAGTTATACGAGGTGAAACTTGAGTTATACGAGGTGAAATGAAAAGCCAAAAATTGGTAAAATGAAAGCCGAATTGAAGTCATTGGTGGAAAAGTTGACTATTGTTGTATAAATTATTGCTTTAAGCATACAGTGTTGGGTGGGGTTGGAAAATTGTGCAAAATGAAGGTCCAATTGAAGCCATTTGGTGCATCATTTTTACACTTTCTTGGTCTATAGAGAATTGATTATTTATGTGGCCCAAACATGTAACACACAGCACATTATTGCTTTGATTAAAGTGGGAGGGCAAGGCCCCTGGCATGTCCGGTTAAAAAAGTGGGGAGCCGCTGGCCCTCTTCCCCCGGTTATGCCGCCGTTGTTACAACAGAAGAGGAAATTGTGGTTTCCAAATTACACATTAATATAACCAAGATTATATGCAAAAATGCAGCAAATTCACTCGATTTTCTTACATTTTCAGCCTAATTTAAGCAGAAAACTGAACCAGATATTTTTCAATATAGGGCCTAAAGAAAACCGACCAAAGTGAGTTATACTATTAATGAGTACCAGCGCTAGAAGTACCGCGGGCATTACTAGGGGAGTTTCCATTTGACGACCCTTTTGAGTCCATAGTGTTAAACAATTTCCTCCAATGGTTTCGAGCCTCTGGTTGCTGAACGCAATACATCATAAATATGAGATATCCCTGCATTGAATTCACAACACAAAATATCATTTGTGTAAAAATGTTGCTGCTTGTATTAATCCAAGAAATCCAAATGCCCAGGTTAGACCAAGAAGTAGGGTGATCATGATAGCATTACGTATGCGTCGAAATCGGGCCTCCTTTCGTTTCTTTTGTGCAGTAGATGCGGGTCGCCTGCGGGTTAGACTTCTCATAATAAGAACAAACAGCACGATATTGAAGATCATTATCAATCCAATGGGAACGAGAACTCCTCCGAGTAATGGATAGGTTTCCAAAAAGCAGCTGTAAACCGGGAATGGGAAAAGAAGAAAAGGATAACAACAAAAACTCGCTCACTTGATGCATAACTAAATGTTCGAAACTTTATTAAAACAAGAGAATTGATCAAGTAGTTTTTGGATTATACCAAAATGTCTCAGGGGGACATACTTTTTTAGAACCGTTTATCATGTCCGTGTTCTCACTGCCTTCCCGTTTGTGCAAGTGAATTCTTAGCAAGTGCCCCGGCCAATCAATGCAGCTCTGAGCAAGCGGCGCTATTTGAAGGGCGTTTCTTAATAACATAGAGCTACTTGCAAACTGCGCGCGCAAAGTGACAATAGAACTGGGCTATGTGCTACCATAATTTGAATCAACAATAGGGCAGGATTGTCATTATTGACACCAAAGTCACCGTACATAGTTTAGAAATTATTTGGAAGGAATATTCGTAACAATGCCTCATTTCAAATATTGAGTTTTAGTTTTGGTTTTGGTTTTTGGTCATGTGGTTTCCTAGTATCCTGCCTAAGCTCTTGACTTACATAATTATTGATATCTTTGTTTCTACCCTTTGTTTGAAACTTAAAATTGTAGCAAGGAGATTCGGTATTCATTTCAGTTTCTTACATAATTAAATAGTGTGAAGAAGAAAATCACTTTGTTTGAAGTTACCTGATCTAAGTATACGAAAGAAATGTTTAAATTTCGCAGTGCAATATTCACGAGAGAAATCGAGCATGTCGATCTACATTGAAAAACGTGGTTTATAAAATCCAATAAGCTATGGCTGTTTTAGCTGTGAAAACATATAGACCATCGAAATATTTGCATTCGACATTACAAAAGGGACGACTCAGGTGATATAAACAAAATCGATTCATGTCCTTTTCGCATGTACGAGAATCAATGGAAGGCCATTATATGACTTCCATAAGCTATTCACTTTTATTGAAGCAATTTTACTGGAAAAAGGGGAAGAGAGAGAGAGAGAGAGAGTGTGTGTGTGAGGGGGGGGGGGGGGGAGGGGGAGGAGGAAGAGAAACTAATGGGAGAGAGCATTGAAAGTGAAAAAGGAAGGGGGAGGAGAGCTCGATATAGAGGAGATATCGAATGTAGGGGGAGGCGAGGAGGGGGAGGGAGAAGGAGACACTTAGGGAAGAAGAGCCAGAGGTTATATAGGTGGGGGAGAGAGGAGCCTAGGTAAGAGGTCAGGCTATTAGTACTTATGGTTATATACCCTAAAATGTGTCCTCCCAGCATAATAGTGTTATGATTGCAGACTAGATCTGCTCTACTTTTTAATCCCTTGATTTTTGGTTTCTGAATAAAAGAGAAACCAAAACTTATAATTTGAAATGAGGGAATGTCAAACAGTCTTGGTGGTGGACTCAAGCGGTTAATAAATATTTGTGGTCAATCAAACGAGTAGGTCTGTGCAATGCAGCAGTGTGTGGGTATTTACTTGTGGATGGTTTTAGGTACCGTTCACAAACACTTGTAAGGGCCATGGCCATGGAAATGTACGCCAACCCCATAGAAAATAGTATAAACTCATGTTCTATCAGAAAAATGAAGGTGAGTTTTTTAAAAGGCCCCCCTTCAGAGGGATACAATTTTCAGGGCCCCCTTTTTTGCATCAGCCCCCCCCCCCCTTACAAGTGTAATACTTAGCTCTGAGTATTTAGAAATGGATTTGAGGGAGAACTGAGCTAGGGGTCATTTTCGCCCCTCGCCCTCCCCTCACTCTACTGTACGTTAGCTACGCCACTGGTATCATTACACCATACTAATATTTTGTGTCAACTTACAAATCAGTTCTGGCGTATGTCGTTCGTGCTGCTGCTCCTGTTGTTATGACAATGAGAGCCGGTAATCCTATCGGGAAACAAATGAAATATCTGGATTCAAATAACCGTCTGGGCGCAACCTTAGAATCTGGTACGCATACACTGTTTTACAACTCGAGGCCACCGTTTGCATTTTTTATTAAATAGGTTTAAATTTGTATTAAGCTACTTTTAGGTATTAGTATATCCGAAGGAGTTTGATCCCAAAAAATCAAGTTGGCAGAAAATAAAATTAATCATTATCGCTGTTTGAACTAAAGATCAGGCCAGATTGCCTCTAAAGGGTACAGAATAGTCACGGATTAAGCAGGTCCTAATATTTCAAACAGTTGCCATCTTTTCTTTAAATAAAATATGTTAATGACTTGTTAAGTATTTAATATACCACATACTAAAAAGTGACGTCATCATTTGCAACGTCCTTTGATCAACACGCTGCATCTTCTCTGACACAATGTCTGAGATATTAGAATTACATTTCTTATTTTACGATATATAAAAAAACTTGTTCAAAATAGCGAAACGAAGTGATAAAACGAATCTCCTTGCGGAGTACATACCCCATCCAATGAGCGACGCCTTCAGTAAAAGTGAACGAACATAACTATTTACAACGCGAACAAACAGCAAGTACATATTGAACCCTTCTACGGCCATCCAACACAACGAAGCTAAGGTGAAGTAATGAAGCAATCCCGCTACTATTCCACATCCTATGCTAGGGAACTCGGCTTCGCCTCGTGTGGTGTCTATGCTGATCATGGCTATGAATACTAGGTACAATCCAGTGAGCGCTCCACATAGATTCATCAGTATTTTGTTGGGATTCTTGGTTCTTAGATTCCTGTGTGGAGTGACAGTTAAACATTTGACAATTATTTTGCGACGTAAATGAAAGAAAAACTCTACACGCTCATGTGCGGCAACACCAAAGATATTCTACTTCATCAGGGATGAGATTCTACCTCTGATTAGAGGAATTCCTCTTTTTCAGTTTTTCTTCCCTGTACAAAAGTATAGGAGATTCATTTAATTTTCTTCCTTTTTGGGGCTTTTCCTCCTTTTTAACCGAACCTCGGTCTCATGCCTGCTCATTGGGTAACACTGATATCTCTCCATTTCGTCGAATAAACTTTTAGGCATCGATGCATAAGTTAAGAGCTTACACAGGCTAGAAAACTTTCCCAACAACTATATATAAACAATGTAGGACTGGAGCTCTTATCACTCTTCAAAAATCGTGTCTTGCCATTATAGTATGCAATTTGACATGCTTTCGGTCGCACGAGTCGCGCTTCAGTTTCAGATCTAAGAATTATCTGACGATATGTGGCTCTGTAGTGAAGTTTTGTGAATTTGACAAAACTTGTCCTTAGTTGTTTACGTATATTTCGGAATATATAGTTTTCTTCATACTTGCTACTGGCGTATGTGATGAGAGTAACTATTAGACCGAGTGTTGACAGGCAGCATCCAACGTAACTCAGAATTTCCAAAATATAGTCTTGAGTCTTCGTCAATGCTGTTTGGCCATAGATATCCTGGAAAACACAAGTGACTTAACAATGTAATATCGGATTTTCCAATCAAAGTCCGATTACACTTTCACCTGTGTGGTTAAGTTTTTATTTAGTTCACAGATTACTTTTCAACACACAAAATCCAAATAGCCTTATGTACTGCTGATGTTTTCTGCTGCTTGGCAACGGAGTTGCCAGTTGATTTTCCATTGGAAATCAGATCGTCAAATACGTGTCTTACATGCTTAAGTTGTATTGCCCCTCGTCTCTGTTCATGGTGTTGCCCTACTTCCTAATGGTGATTGCCTTATGTACTATAACTCTCTTTTCTTTATTAAAACACCGTTCTCGCTTGTCCCGACAAGATGAACAGAGATCGGATAGTGCAGTAAGTTGTCGAAATGTTAATAAGGACGCTACAATTCAGTTGATTATTTATTGAGCTGTCTAAACTCTCAGTTTTACAATATGATATAATAATTACCTCATTATGAAGTATTAGCTCAAACAACAGGTTGATTGAAGTGGTTATTGACAATTAACAGGGTTTGACAATCGTTATCATTTGCAATTGATACTAACATAATATGACTCGCTTATTTCAAATGATAACCTAATAAAACAACTATTATATAAGTCCTCTCTAGGTCCATTAATGAGCTTGAATCTTACCATCAGAACAGCAAAATTGGTAAGATGATCGCATTCACATTGCTGTAAACCGTCTATGGATTCGCCAAGTGAACGACAACCTTCAGTTGACCAATCGTTAATTCCAAAATCCCAAAATACACATTCAGTGTTGTTAGCTCTCGACTACATAAAATAATGTAATAAGTGATCCCGGGATTTATTATCGTTTCAAATTAACCGATGAAATGTACAAGTTCATCCAATGTGGCAAGAAAGAATTATACCCATTGCTTTAATTTCAATTGCGCACGGGTAGTGAATGATCCAAGTATATTGCGTAGCCAAACCCTTCTATTAATGGAGACTAAATTTCCGTGACATTCGGAATGGGAATCCACAATTTGTTTCTTCATCACAATTTGCGCAACAGAAAACTGACGGAAAAGATGGCCGAGAAAATACACCATGTCCGAAAACACTCACTGATACAACGTAGGTAATAATTATAACACTGTCTCTGATCTCCAGCTTTTGTTTTGCCCAGTTTTTGATAATTTTTGCCTTCACATTCATTATTTATTTATTTATTTATTTATTTCAACTTTCTTTATACAGGGTAGCTCCTTCAGTGTAAAAGCACTGCTATTCTTAGAGGCCATGTGACATACAGGGTGTAATTGACATTGATATTACATAAATATTACAAGAAAAATATACAATATACTATTATAATGAAATTACAAGAATCAAGAAAAATTATACAAAAGTGAAAATCAATGAACAGCGGGGTTTGTGAGAGCTCTTGATTTAAATTCACTTAGGCTCAAGGAAATGTAATTAGTGCGAGTGTCAACATCAACAGAACTATTCCACAGATTTGCTGCTCTCGTCTGAAACAATCTCTTACCAGAGTTATTGTTAAATTGAGGAACAACAAGTGAATTGGAGGAAGTACCTCTTGTGTCATGATCATGAGTGGATTTGGTAAAAGAAAATTTGGAACAAAGATAATCAGGAGCTCTACCAGTAAGACATTTATATAACATAATAAGAATATGGTTATGAAGGGAGGGCAATTGATTGCGCCGTTATTGAATATATTTTTAAGAAAAAACACAAAATATGCACATTGTTTTATAAGTGCCTTCAAGTTTAATAAGCCTCAGTGGCAGTTGAGATTGGATTAAACAGATATTTTCTCTTAACCCTGGGAATGGCCTTCTTTTCCTTGTTCTTTATCTTCAAATCTGTATCTCACTTTTCTTTCCATATAGGCCAGCATTAGAGGCTTTTTAGCCTGGCTTGAACACTTTTGTTTGAGACTGGTCCCATCAGGACCCAAGTGTGTCTCTCCACACGGAGCGACCGTTTAGACAAACAAGCACAAAACAAAAAACTTTAATGCAAGCTAACGTAGTTGCCAGTCTGACAAAAATCATCTATGTAATGAAGAAAAAGCTCCAATTTTACTCACAGCAAGCGGTTTGAACGTAATAACAGCAGGAGTTTTCAATCCTTTCTTGTCTTCACCACCGACAATGGCTGATATAACACGGGAGTTAACGTCTCTATTGTATCCAGTGTCTTCGTTATTTATTTCAGCCAGCATGTTTGACGGAAGGATATCATTGATACTTAAAACAGTGAATGTCACCCGTACATCATTGGGATTATCAACGTTAGTTGCGTCTACAACTTCTGTTTATTAAAAAGTATCAAAAGAATTGTCGCTTGATTAGAATGGAGAAAATGAACTATGAGAATGTGCCGTCCGGAAGGGACAGTTTATCGTTTGCCCTCGCCTTGGTCTTGGATACAGAGAGCCAACCCCATGTACATGTAGTTCGAAATAAGTTTAGAAAAGAGCAGGATAGGGGAGATTATTAAGCTGTTTGGGCATCAGACATGATCTGCGCCTGGATCGGCGTCGAAGCTATATTCGAGTAGCTATAATGTAAACTGATTCCACCCTTATAAATATTATACGGACCGGACACTGCATAAACAGTGATAACTGAAATAAAAGCTACAACATTACATGATTACAACCTATGCAGTCTGGAATATCTCCAGACCTCGTGGTGACCTGTGGTGTATTAACTTTACCAAACACTTAATAATAATATAGAAACACCATTAAACTCTAATGATAACCTTGTGGCAAATAAAGTGCAGCCAGTGGTGGAATCTCAGAAGGCAGAAAAGAAGCATCCATGATGGTAAGATCCGTACGGTCTTTGTGCCTGGTTCCTGCTCGATCATATGAGGCAACGCCTAAACCAGTTTGAAAATCCTCCGTGGTCGCCATTATGACCTGTAAGTGAGTTACATAATTATTTTTAAACACTGTTTAAATACTCAGTTAATCCTTAAGAGAGTTTGACGAAAGTACAGAGTGTCCCATAAGACCATTTATTATTTTGAACCATAATATTTCTTACAAGTATTCTCGTAAAATTAAAAACAAAATCATTATTTGAAAATAGCAAAGCCCTACAGTATTATTCTGATACCAAACTTGACCATGTTGACACAAGTATTACACACGCTATTTCAAAACCACCCCAATATATACGAGTGGATATTCATACGTAGTGGTAGATAAAATGAATTAAAGTTTTAACTTCAACACTACACTATTTTTCGCTCACCTGGAACGTTTTCACTAGTCCGACTAGCGTCTTCAGCAGATGGTGATGCTGTGTTGATATCTTGTCTACAATCGGGATATCTCTCACTGATGACGTCATATGATTGACAGAATGACGTCATAGGATGTTACGATCGCGGATGTTATGTCCCGGAGAGTACTTGAAGCCATACAAATAAGGACTCAAAAACCAAGACTAAATCGTGACCAAGGACTAGAAATAGATCCTATTTGGGATAACTTGCTGAGGCCCAGGGGGGGGGCGGCGCTACATCGTAACATCCTATGACGTCATTCTGTCAATCATATGACGTCATCAGTGAGAGATATCCTACGATTGTAGACAAGATATCAACACAGCATCACCATCTGCTGAAGACGCTAGTCGGACTAGTGAAAACGTTCCAGGTGAGCGAAAAATAGTGTAGTGTTGAAGTTAAAACTTTAATTCACCCAAATATAGGTTATTTTGCAGCTCACGTGCCTTTTTATACCAAGAATATCAACTTTTAGACATGCCAGTCAGGAATTTTGCTGGTGATTTTTACCAAATTCGACTTTATGTTGAACCCTCATCCCTGCACACACAGTTTTGGCTAAAGGTGCAGGTTTATTTAGAGGATTGCAAAAACCTTAATGGGGGAAGATCAACACTACCATTTGACCCGGGTGATCCAGTGTAGCTCAGGATGAGTTGCCACTGGGAACCGCACTTAAACTTGCCGCTGTAGAAATGTGACTCATGTAGCATACCGAAGCACGAGCGAAGGGTCGCAATATTTCTAACGGAGCATAAAGCAGTCCGATGGACCGAAAGCTGTCCCAGTCAACGTTGTGGAATGACTGGTGTGCTCGAATACATTATACTTGTCTTTCCGTCATTTCTTTAAAGTTGTTGCTGAAATTGAAGTCTAGCTACATTAAGTATTGCACTCGTAGTGTTTTAGATCTTAACTATGCGGTTCCTTGGCTTGAATAACATTGCACTTCCAGAAATGCTTTAAGCCGGAATTTGAAACACCATCAACCGCAGCAGCGAATTCTCAACGTCACTGCGCCTGCTCAAAGCATGGGTGGCGCGATTGCCGAATAGGGTGCAAGAGAAATTAGCGGTGTTGCCAACATGGCCAACGGAAGGGTACCCAATCTTTTGGACATCATTTTGACATGTTTGATTTTGAAATTTTGCACATCCTCGTCGGCATATAAATAGTGTTACCTCTACTGCAACGTTTTCTTCGATTTGGCGGTATGCATTGAACACAGATAATTCCACGTGTTGCAGTTGATTTTCCATGGCAGCAACAATCCTAGTTGGTGCGGCATCTTGTTGATTAGCATCAAAGAGTGTTTGTGGGTTAAGATTCATTAGGTTATCAACAATCTTAACCAATGTCCTAGTAACCTGTTTAAAAATATAAAATGTGAGACATGGTATGAAAAATGCAGCATTATAAATAGCCGACGGTGTATTTAATGTATAACTCGCGTATTGATTTACATGGGATTTACAGACATGTTTTAGGTCATTGTTTTATATATCAATCATTTTATCCTTGGTACATTCTGCCCTGGCCTGCCTTCCCTGTTCTGTTTACGCCCCTGCTTGATTTTAATTTCCATAGAAGTCCTCATATTCATTGGGGACACCAATGCCCCATGGACTATAAAGGGGAACAGTTAAGGAATGAAATCAAAACTCGACCGGCGGTTGACCACTGGTTCCATCCGGTTTCTATTGTTCGAGTTTTGATCTCATGTTAAACACAATTTCAGCTCGGATATATACTTCAGTCCGTTACTGACCTCTCTATTTGAACTAGCTAGATCTACCGTGGCTTCCAAGATCTGCGCGGTAGTGGAGACACCACCAACTCCCACCTCTCTGCGAGTTAACTCTTCTGTAGCTCCAAGAATCCCCATGACATTTGCTTCCGATATTGGATCCTTGAATAATGACAACAACAGTTCAAATACTATAACGAAAGTAATTGAAAATAATACATGTATATTGCGCTAAAATAGGCCGAAAAGTTGTAAAATTGTATTTAGGCTAGGTCTAATTGTTTTCATGAATGTGTTAATTATATCTCAGTAATAATACTAATGGCGTCATCTTTAGCATATTATTCATGCCAGCATCAAGAATAATTACAACTATTGTTTTATTCCCTTCGCATGGTTCATTGTAAGGGATTACCTCTCAATTGGAGATATAATACGTCTTGTCACGTTTTAAGAATTTACCGCACATGCCCTTGCGATATAGTGTCAAGAACGTCAACTGAAGCCCAGAACATTTACCTGTACAAGTGTCTCAAGAGCTTGTTCCGCACCAAAGTCCTGTCCACAATTGATCTTCCAATCCCAATATGCTTGGTTTTCTTCTGTATCTAACAAACAGACTGCGGTGATAACTGACAATCCAGCTATAAATGTAAAATAATAACATAAAACACAATGTATTACCCGCCTGCAATCCGGTGTCGAGGTGGTTGCATAATGCTTCTTCTTTACTGGGCATGGTCTCGACTTAATTATAACGGTAGTCGCGACTTTCGAATATGACTTGATGATAGTCCACTATAGTCCATTTGGCTTCCACGAGCCTGACGTTAGTATTAAGTCGCGCGTGTTGACTCAAAGAACTGACGTGCTTACACTCAAATGCGGTTCATATGAACACGCGAGAAGTAATGCCGACAGAGTACTGACGTCGTTCTCTTGAGGAAGCCAAATTGACTATAATGACGACTATCTCTATCTATTGTGTCCTCAAGATACCTTCAGTAAGACAACTATAACTCTTACCATTTTCTGTTGTTACTGGGCACACCAGCCCTGAATTTCTGGTTTTCGTAAGATCTCCTGACCGCAGAGTAACATCACCGTATGGTGTTGACAATATCTCACGTGGACAAGTGGCTAGAATACAATGAAAAGGAAAACGTTGACATGCACTTGGGCACTTGGTGGAATTTGTTGGCCATTGGTACCACCAATGAAAAGAATACCGATATATTTGCATGACTACGATGAAAGTTTTTGCAATCACACGCTGCGTATGTATTAAGGAATATATTTGGTATAATTTTATTAGCTCGCAATCACAATCAATAAAAAATAGAATGTAGCCTAAACCCATAGCTGTCCCATTCCGTCCCCGAATTGTTTGGATATTCACAATCTAAGTGTATACATGTCGTCAAGATTTACGGATGGGGCCGCCTTAATAAATAAAGGTAAACAAGCGCACAACAAGCAAGTAAACGTGTTTTCAAATCTGGCGCTATGGATGAATGGGATGATGATATCATTACCTTGCTCTTCGTTGGCCGTAGGATTACCATTGATATCATCGTCACCTTCTGTAATTGTCACTTGTGACTGATCCAATAATCTTAAATTGGTATTGTTCCACAGACGTAACATGAATGTTTTCTGGACCTTCGTTCGTTGTATCATATCTAACCATTACTTGAAGAGATGCGGTGGTTTGTCCAGGAGTAAACATTATTGTTTCATCGACTTCTTCGTAATCTTGAGGATGAAAGGCGGTGGTTCCAGTGCTTTTCACCCCTATTCGTAAAACAATATTCTTTGTCTTCAATCGGGGTCATAAAGTCATTTATTAAGATTTTTTTCGCACAATATTACCAACAATAGCAAAAGTAGAAAAGTTTACAATATCTGTAATCTCAAAGGATCGGTTATGAGATAAAACAAAGTCCAATGGAAGTATTTCACTAGTTTCCTTACATAACAAGAATATCACAAATGCATTCAGCTAGCTTGATCTAAGAAAAACAATGCTATGCCTTTGTGCCCCGGTTATGTAACATAGAAAAATTAAAAGACAAATAAAATTATAGTATCTACCGTTTCAACATGTGCTTTTATTACTTACTTAAATTTGCAGCAGTGTCCGTGTTGCCACTTCTTATCACACTTACTGGGAGCATACCATCTCCAAGCTCGGACACATAATAGAATGGTTTGTCAAACGTAAATGATGCTGGTCTAGGTGGCGGTAAGGGCGGTGGGGCAGTTGGCTCTGTTACAAACGATCATTATAGTTCGAAGAGTAAAAAGTGGGTTGTATGTACAGAGATAACACAAAATGAGAAGATTTTATGATAAAGGTTTTAACGAGCAAATGGTTTGTATTAAAAAAAAAAAAGGTAGAATTTCAATACCTGGTTCATCATCATCAATGATGGTGATTATAGACATGCTCGTACCGGACACTGACGGGCTTAGAATCCGCACATAGAAGTATTCATTCCCTTCATAAATCTGATCAGCCACAATTGGTATCATCACTTCGTATGGTAATATTGTTTGGTGAGTAAGAACGGTGTTGAAAGACTCGAAATCTGCTCCTGGTGTGGCAGTATCGGCTAACGTGCTGACGACTAGAATGTATGTAAGAAATAAACAATGATAATGCAAAAGATGTCAAGGAACACTGCAATGAGTACAATCCTCATCATTATTTGGTTAGTCCTCACAGTTAATCGAATGAATTATGGCAATACCTTTGACGGTTCTAAATATTTTAAAGTAAACACATAATGTCATACCAACTTCTGTTGATGACCGTGTTCCTGGTGTCTGTTGTATTATTATGGACACATAGCCGGCACCTTCATTCACTGAATAGGACGGTCGTGCAATGTACACAGTCGCAGAAAGTGGCAGAACTGAAATAAAGCATAGACGTCTTTATATTACGAGGGTAAGTGCAAGAGTGAATTCTAGAGATGATACCCACCCACAATATCCCATCATGTTCTATGTTAAATATACAAGAACACATTCCCGCTTTTTCTCTACGGAATCAATATTATTGTTAGCACATGGGGGTTATACTCTAGTGGACAGAATGACCAACATTTCATGTTTACATGAAACGCTTTGTATAATGGCTGCACCAGACCTTTTTTGTGGGTAAGTGAATATCAGGGGAATCTGCGAATTTGGGAAATTTTGTTCGATATGTTTTATTTTAACTGGGGAAAACCAGGATGAGGCAAATTTTACATCCAACACAAGCAATAATAGTTATGTTAAACCTGTTCATGCTATTGCTATGCTAGTACCTACGTAGCCACAGACGGGCACAACGTAGCCCAAAAACGTTATCATAATACCTGTAGCCGTAAACGAATTTCCGTTATTACCACCGGAAGCTGACGTTGTCATTGGTAACGTTGTCGCTAAAGCTACATCACTGTATGGTCCAGTGTCATTATCTCCATGCCTAATATCTGCTGCAACAGAGAACCCATATTGAACCAAAGGCGAAAGACCAAAAACAGTCGTGAATGGCGAGTTTGGTTGATTCAGTCGAAACTCTCGTATAAGCTCACCAGTACTTGCGAGAATCAATCTACAGTCGTAAGCACTGATTATTCCGTGGCGATCACCACATGGTATTGGCTGCCATTGAAAGCTTAAGGTAGTTGCAGTTCGATCGGTATTGGTTACATCTTGTGGTGCAGCTGGAGGAACTATGGGTATACACATCGATAAATATGGAATAAAATAACATAAGGTGTTAAGAACAAGAAACGATAACCATTCTAGTCCTTACTTTACATAGTTACCATGAGATACGCACGGGATATATTTTAGTCGTGTCAGATTTCTGATCAGTTTTGATGGTTATTAAAAAGCCTGCTTCTTTCAAATGCAACATTGGATTGTCTTGAAATGACCATAATAGGCATAATTTATTGTTATATGACTGTTTATGACATATTTAATACTAAATCAACAAATTATATGGATCCTATGTTGCACTTTGATGTGGCAGTCATATCCATAATCACTGCTGATGAGTACCAATCATTTTGATATACCCCCGGTAGCCTGTATAGCAGAGATACAGAAGATCTGTTCCTTGATCAGTTGAATACGAGAAGCAAAACAAATTTAGCTGAAGTGTCTGATTATGTTGTTTTCCACTATTCATTGTCTTAATTTATTATGCACGATGGTTATGTCAGCTTTTGTTCCGGAACCTGAAACCGAGGCACACCTCGGGGTCGAATACTTATAAAGAAAAGAATGTTGATACCGGGGTTGAACCGGGTTGATTCTTGATACGAACTGAATGCGCTTGCAATGAATAAGGAAGAATGCAACGTGTATTATACCTGCAGCAGACACTGTATGCAATGTTGTGCTGGTAGAAGGTCCGCTTTCACCAGAGGGTGTTGCCACCGAGACATAGACGTGGTAAGATGAATGAGGAATAAAACCGGTGATGGTAACAGGTGGGTCTGTAACCATTCCGTAATTGACGAGTATTGGATTGTCTATCTCCATACATTGATCCAGCTTGACAAGTGAATACTCAACAATGTACCCAGTCGGAGAACAACCAATATTCGGAGGTATCCACGATACTTCAACTCCGTCAGCAATGTTAGTGATAGTCAAATCGTTGATAGTTGCCCCTGCACCTGCACATGAGAAATTTAATGATGAGAAAATTAATTGTCATGCAGGCTCAATCAAATAGCGTCATTCATTTATGGTTATGAATTGAATTCTATATACAGGGTGTATCAAAATGATTGGTACCGGGCTATGTGACATTTTCAAAAATATATCAAAAATATAAAATTGCTAATTAATATAGTTTTTGTACTATAAATAGAAAGGGGCATATATTAACTTATTGATCTATTAATCTGAAGTTGATAGGTTGATGCATCTGGAAGCTATTGTCATTTAAACGAAGATCGACGTAATCATGGTTTTACTTACACAACACAAGATGAATATGTTCACTGCTTGAACCATTTATTGCATACATACTCTTCAATATCTCACCTCAGTATACATAACATAAAATTGCTTCACACATGCTTTTAGAAAGATAGTTCCTGAAGTCCCTGCCTTACATGCCTTCCCAGCAAACACAAAACGTTTTCGACATCATTCGCAAAAGGTTATAAAAGGTTGTCAGAAAACGTTTAAATGTCGGGTTATATAAACGGTATATTAAGAGTATAAAACGTTTTCATAACCTTAAAAACATTTTTGATAATCTACTGCTCAGCAAACAAAAATGTTTTACAGAAAACGTTTAAATGTCGGGTTATGTAAAGGGTATAAAAACGTTTTAATAACATTCCAAAAACATTCTTGAAAACTTGATACAAAACATTGTAAACAGAATGTTATTTTGGGGTTGAAAAAATATTTTGCGAAAAATGTTTGCACAAAATATTTTCAATAACGTTTTAAAAACGTTTTCATGACCTTTATATAACCCGACATTTAAATGTTATTAAAATGTTTTGAAAAAACATTTTAAGAACATTTCTGTGTTTGCTGAGTTCAAATATTTTAAAATAATGATATTTAAGTATTGACAAAATATTTGGCAAAAATGATTGCAAAAATAGTTTATAATAACATTTTTTGAAAACATTTAAAATATTGTTGTAGTGTGTTTTCATACAAAACGTTTTAAAACGTTATCATGACCATTATATAACCCGACATTTTAATGTTATTAAAACGTTTTTACCTAAACCAAAAGCCAAAATATAACTTCTTTAAAACGTTTTTAAAACGTTTTTGTGTTTGCTGGGTTACGACTCTGGCAGTGTGAGGTGAAACCCTATCTTGAAAGGACTTTTAAGTCATGGTTGTTAAAACAACCATGACAACTGGGATTGGTCCATTCTGTAACTGCCCATATCAAATTTTGAAGCATGGCAAGTTATAGCATGTTTGCATAGGATACGCCTTGTTCTTAGAAACTGTCTCCTAAATCTTCTCTGCACTTCTCCATAGCTTCGTGACGACCAGTGATTCTTAACTATGAATGCACACTGAAGTGTGGCATACTGTGGAGCCATTCCAATAACTTTTACCAGGTCTAAACTAACCTACACTGTCTACAGTCTATAGCCATTCTGCCACACCATCTACTTCATGACTTAGTAATCTCAAAAATACAATTTGAATTACCGCCCTGGATGGTGTTGATACACAAACTTCTTTCACCCCACCTAAATTATTCAAGTCAATAATATTACTCTCAAGCAATCAATATTGATTATTACATAAATATATATTATGAATGAAGGAAAATATTAAACATTTTCATGATTTTCAACATATCATCCTCATAAGGTATTTGCAGTAAAATAGTGCTTTGAAAATGGTGCGCTACTGATCCAGCCTTACGATGAAAAATGTAAAAACACCTACTTTCCTTTAGAATCATGTAACTTCTGAATAGAATGTGCTATCTTTATGATCTAAAATTCTTAGAGAGGATAAAACTACTATAATTACAAATATTTAAACAATGAACACCAAACTGGCACAAAAAATAGTGAAAAAATTCGGCAAAAACGAGAAGTCTTCGGTACCAATCATTTTGATACACCCTGTATCCCATTAAGCAGACGTTTCAATATGTCGGGAGTAACCTGTTGTAACATCATTTTTTAGAGATGTCCTGTTTACCGCATGTCGATTGCCCACTCAGCAAATACGGTTACCAGTAGTTTAAGGAAATCGTCAAAAAGCTGCAATTTATGTAAATAAGGACGTTAGTCACTGATTACTGGACATAAAGTTGCAGTTAACTATGGTATCGCACAAATAAACCGCGATAACGCGTCGGCAGAGTGCTGCACTATCGTAAGTGCAGTAGAATGTAATAGCTGCCTTTTGTAAAACACCTATTATTTGCAGCACATCTCCTCATTGTAAGGTGTTGATGTTCTGTATTACTTGCCTGATGGCCACTACGCTAACCAAAGATATCACCTTTACATGTAGTTGGGTGTTTTTCTAGTGTTTTTGGATTAAAAATAAGTACATTATTTATTGAAATGTTGCAAATGGCAGCTATTACATTCTACTGCACTTACGATAGTGTAGCACTCTGCCGACGATTACGTTTTTCATGATCAATATATCCTATTGGCGATCATCATCTTTACTGACCGATTTTGCTTGCGGTCTTGAATATAATTATTTAGCTATAATACACACCGTCAGTAATTAGTTCATATGGATCAGACCATTCTCCTGGCATTCCATCTCCGTTAATACCAGCCAAAATGAAAGTAAACGCCTCATTGCAATCAATATCTTCGAAAGAAACACTAGTTGATGTTGTCTGGCCCGACATCATTGCCGTTTCACGTCGCTTACGTCGGTTGGATGTCGGTATTACACATTCGCCATTTATAATGGAGAACTCAGCAGGACAAAGAACATATTGGAAATTCATCGGGCTGGTGCTTCCACAATCAAGAGTTCGCCATGACAACGTCAGACCTTGAGTTGCTGACTGAGTACTCGTGATTCCATTTGGTGCTGTGTAAGTGATAATCAGCAGGATTGTTTTGAATAAGGTGAAAATCTACATATATCAATGTTGTCATTTTATTTTAAATTTCTTTTGTGGGAAAAATTGCCAAGATTATGCGAACAATATATTAGAGCTTCACTTAAATAATTGTTTTTGGTTAGATTACCTGGTGTTAACGTCCATACTGTCAGGCTCGACGAGATCCCTATTACATCGATACGCTCACCAGATTGCCATCCATGATTTGCAATGAAGGTACATTCCGTATTGCATGCTAAGTTATTTATCGCTGCGTTTGAGTTATCGGTGAAGGTCGGTCCGATCGCTGGTTCTTCACAAGTGTCACTTATGGTTCCCTCGCACAGGCGATAAATGTATCCTCCTAATCCGTCCAGGGATGATCCGTCAAAGCAATCCGCTGGTGCCCAAGTAAAACTTAGAGATGACGCCGTGATTTCAATGTTGGAAAGAGAGCTAGGGCCTGGTGTATGGTAAAAAAAAAATTAAATTAAAAAAGAAGCAATAAAACAATAATGTCAGTGGTGAATGCAGGTCAGAAGGGTGTGACGTATTGCTAGTATGTCCGATTATGGTTCACAAGCGTGATTGATGGTACCCTCGCACAGGCGAGAAATATATACTAATCCGTCCCAGCATTATTGCTTACAATAAAATACAGCAGGCTCAAAAAAATAAATATTGACTAAGGTAATCGTGATCAACAGACATTTGTTGAAACCGAATGGCAGTTATTATCCACTATTATACTAAATATATTCAATTGAAAAAGAGTGATTAGAAAACTATTCCCGAAAAACTATTGTAGGCTATACCTGGTGTAGAGGTCTGTACAGTCAGCTCTGAGGACATTCTGATGACAATATCATTGCCGTCTTGTCCATGACGTACACTGAAGGTATAATACGTAAAGCATGTTAAGCCATCAATGATTACACTTGAATCAGACGTGAAGGTCGGTCCAATTCCTGGTACGTCACAAGCGTCAATGATCGTTCCCTCACAAAGGCGATAAATGTATCCTAATCCGTCCCCGCAATCCGCTGGTGCCCAAGTAAAACTTAGAGATGATGGCGTGATTTCCGTGTTGACAAGCAAACTTGGGCCTGGTGCATGGTACAAAAATAAATTAAATTAAAAAAAAGAAGCAATAAAACAATAATGTCAGCGGTGAATGCAGGTCAGAAGGGTGTGACGTATTGCTAGTTTGTCCGATTATGGTTCACAAGCGTGATTGATGGTACCCTCGCACAGGCAAGAAATATATACTAATCCGTTGTCATGTAAGCTTGGGCCTGGTGCATGGTACAAAAAAAATGAAAAACAATAAAAAAAAAAAAATAGCTTAAATTATTATGAACCTTTTATTTAGGGGCATATTAGAATTGAGTGTATTATGATAAATTGTTTATACACAAGACAGCACCGAGATGTACACATGTTATGCAACTGACGTAACCTGCTAATCAAACTCCCATGGCTTGTGATTGGTTATAGCGCAACCAGGGGAAATTATGTTACGGAAAGTTGCGGGATAACCAATCACGGATTGAGGGAAGTTTGATGGTAAGTGACGTCAGCCGCAAAACAGTCTTTTATCTCCGTCGTCAAGAATAATAAGTTCCTTTTTGATTTTGTTTTAAAAACAAGTGCAAGACAACTGTTTCGAAATTTCTGGTTGTCGGATTGAAAGTATAATATCTTTTTACTCCATAATGTCCGTACCTGGTGTTGAGGTCCATACTGTCAGTTCTGTAGGGAGTCCGATAGGTATATGAAGTCCCTCCTGGTCATCATAAACGCCATGATTCACAATGAATGTATATGCTGTATTGCAATCTAGACCATCAATGTTTGTCTGTGGATTATCGGTGAAGGTAGGTCCGACTATTAATTCGTCACATTCTGGGTCACTAATATCTCCCAAGCACAAGTGGTAAAGATATCCTTCGATATTATGATTTCTGTCCCCGCAAGCGGCTGGCTCCCAAGATAAACTTAGAGATGACGGTGTGGCATCAGTGACAACAAGTGAAGTGGGACCGGTACTTGGGTCTGATGCGTGATACAATTATTAGAAAACAACATGAAACTTTAATATGTCAAGATCTTAAAAGATCTATTCCCCGGGATCTATTCAAAGGAGGAGTATATGAAGGAGTCTCAATATGAGAGCCACCAACAAATATGTTTAGGTGGAACAAGTAAACTTCTGGGGAGAAATTGTGTGAAACACGCCCTGCGACTTAAAGCCATTCCGGAAATAATACGCGTACGCTTGGAAAGAAATATACTAATATATATTTCTGAACACGGAAACAGAAACGACAACTTACCAAACAATTACACACAATTATAAACAATTACGTATATGTAAAAAAATATTGTTATATATCATGGAGTGAGGTTTGATGGCTACTTAATATGTGTTTGAAAGGGGACATTTGAACGTTTTCCCTCTCGACCTGCCCTAAATTGCTTGTCATTCCCTCCTTTTGGATTGCGCAAAAACAACATCTTGCACCCCCGGGTTTGCATCTCCTAAGTTGACCCTCCACCAGAACCCAACCCCTCATATAACTAGTAATAATAGTTTACCTTCTGCCAATGTTGTAATGGTGACAATTTGAGACGGTAACGGTAAACACAACCTTAGATGAGACATTCCATGATCACCGGGTGTAACTTTCACATCATACGTTGAATGAGGCTCTAGGTTTGATATTGTATATATTGGGCAGTTGGGGAATATATAGTATCCCACTGTATTAGTAGTAGTAGTAGTAGTAGTAGTATAGTAGTATAGTAGTAGTAGTCATAGTAGTAGTCATAGTAGTCATAGATATCATTGACTATGCATAAAGCAGGTTCAATTAATTGTGCAACTTTAGTGCCAATCCCATCAATGGGCAAACACCCATCCTGGTTGGTTAAGAAAACTTCCACTTTGATATCGATTGCGTAGCACCTACCCACTTCCAATCCCAAACAAGTTGACACCCAGTTGACTGATAAATCAGTTGGCGAAGAAGCATAAGCAGTAAAAGTATCTAAGAAAGAACCTGTGATTAACAAAATGAAACGGTCAATGTTAACAGGACTTAGATCATCAGTAGGCATGTCATGTGCAAGTGGATCTTCTGCTGTATATAAGGGTTCGAGTTGCTTCGACGATTACTTAGAAACAAGAAAGATCTTCCAAATATAAGCATTTGGTATGGTACTTATAAATGATGATATGATCCTTGTAATGTGTAAGTTAATAGAAAATGATCTAAAAGATGCATAGAAGCGGTTCCAAGTTGTCTGTTGGTGAATAGTCTGGATATATTTGTTGAGTCCCTCAAGGCTCTATTGTTGAACCAAAACCGGATTTCACCATTTATAAAGGACTACATATGCCATTCTACATAAGGGTCCATGCTATTAATGGAATGTTATATGCTGACGACAAAATATGTTACATCATTATCCAGATCATGCTCACTTGAGAAACTGGCAGTTTGCATCTCCAATTTTAGGATGGTTTACGCACAATGGATTCATCCATACCACCTCCTGGATCACCTCACGTTACATGTAGAAGAGAGAGGATTGTTCCCCTCCCTCATATTCAAATTGAACATCAATGGATTCTATTGTAACAGTTATGGGCATGTCGTGTATGACAACTAACTATCGCTGTCATCTTCGGACAGCTACAACGATTCCTAGACTGTGCAACCACCGAACCACTGATACATGCTTTCATCTCCTTTGCCTGGATATATGCAACAGATTGCTATGTAGCTAACCTGAGATTGAAATCAGCAAGCTTCAGCTGAGAGCATGGCAGCATCCAGCCAATTCCCCGTAGCCTTCGGCTTCCAGTGAGGAAGTTTTTATTCTTTATGCTCGCTCTGCTCATCTACAGATCCATGAATAGTCTTGATCCGGCGTACATTGATGACCCGCTCACCTCACATACACTCTACTACGTTCTTTACATTCTAGTTTCCTCGGACTGCATGCTGCAACTGCAAGTCTCTATTATGACACGTAGGACTGGATCCACTTATTGTGACAGGGCTTTTCTGGTTTAGGCTCCTAAAGAATGGAATCTGCCGGGAGAATCTGCTACCAGAGAACGTCAGGGGACCGCCAGTGTTCAATGTTCAGTGTTCTTTAAAACCACTCTGAAGACCTATCTTGTCAATATGTAGCATCCATTTATCATATTGCTTTTTTGGATTTTATTTTCACTTGTTCAGGGTAATTAACTATGGTGTTGGTTTATGCCTAAGATGCCAATATCAGGTCCAGTGTAGGGTGAAATCCAACTTACTCATATATTTATCATTATTAGGGGCAAAGCGCATGGGTATCTCCCGTAGTTGTAAACTGTCGTATTTAAACTGGGCCGCTAAAATGTGCAAGGCATTGCGTGATGGCTATAAATATCATAAGAGTAAATATTACCTTCACAGTAAAACTCATCACTAGCAACATGAGTAATGTTATCTCTACATTCCATAGTTCCATCACATCTATCAGCCTCTGTGCAGCCACAGTCTGTAACATAAGCAAATTGATATTGGTAGTACTATCTATCATTACACGAATTATGTAGATTGAAAGCGGTACATTGGAACGGAACGCCAGATGTGAAAGGTTGTGGTCTAAAACATATTATTTGGGGTTTCTTCAGTGGCGTGCGCAAAGGGGAGGGCTGGGCGGAGGGGGGGGGGCAGCCCCCACTTTTGTTGGTCATTCGGGGGAATTCGGGGGACTGTACAAAAACGTCAAAATTTGCCCCCTCAAAATAGGATTCCTTGGCCTTTTTAAAACGCTAAAACCCCGGAGCTTTAGGGGGCGCTGCACCCTGGACCCCCACCAGGGCTTTGCCCTAGACCCGACCAATCTTACACTCCTAATCAGACTCCATTCGGGGGAACTGAACAACCTGGCCCCGCCACTTTCAATGTGCTGCGCACGCCACTGGGTTCAGGGCCATGAAATAATTAAGACAGAGATGTTATTTGAGATTATTTGAGCTGGCTAACACTGACCCCTGGACTGACCAACCCAGAGGCTGTCTCATCCATACCCTGGAAAATGTGTCCCCAAAGGTCATATTTTGCATACAGATCTTGTATAGAGCAAACCAACACAATTATAACCTAGTTTCCATTTCATGTTCATAGAAGCAACAGTTATTTGATTTTTTTTCAGGAAAATAGCCAAATAGTTGACAAAGTCCCCTCTTAGTTCATGTATGCAAGCACTATTATATACCACACAACACTGTGTCCTTCAGTCCTTGCAAAGGTCAAGCAATGTTGCCTACTAGCCCTGACCATGATCTATGGATCAAGTCACACTTCTGCCTCAGGATGGTCGGGCTTGATATGTCTAGCCTACTGTTGGTCTGCTGCTAGTACCATGATGAGCACTTTCTTACCCAGGGAAAGATGACATTCCAATGTGCCGCTTTAAGCATGATATGGGCACTGTCTCCAGGACCGTCGCCATGGGGGGGGGGGTGCGACATTGAGAGAGGTAGAAACCGAAAAGATATTCAGGCCATCTTAATTTAATGTGAAATGCGGTTTTTAGGGGTTTGTTACCTTTTTTTTAATCCGTGGGACGTGCAATGACCACCTTTTTTAAACTGCCAAGGAGGTTGGAGGTTTCACTGTGGTAAAGGTGAAGAGTTTTTTATTAAGATTTACAATTTACGCTATTTTGACGTCACACGTTAATATTGTGTGGTGGATTTGAAATTTACTGTCATGAAATGACTGTGCCTGCTTTGCGAGAAATAACTATAAACATTCTCAATGCACACAGTTCACAGAAAAAACTCTGAATTAAGTATTACAAATTTAATGGTTTTTAAACATATGGATAAAATCAACCGCTTGTTTTTTCATATATAAGTAAATTGTGATATTACAATTCATATGTATATCAATATCATGAGAACTATTTGGGCTAAAAAAAATTTGAGCTTAGAATTTCAGCGTGATCAATCTGAGACTAGCATATAAACCGTGTTAAGTCCACAAACTCATGTATCTGATTTCCCTGTGCGATATTGCAATGTGTGGTGGATTTGAAATTTACTTAATCCAGCGGGAATAACGTGCAAAAAGCAGGCGATTTTACTAATACGCACGGCGGCTTTGAGACGAACTATTAACTGAAAGGTCATATATATTGCTCGGACAACATCATATCATTGGCAAGCTAATATTATGAGGACAGTGAAAATGACTCTTTTTTTGAGAAAATAAGACGTTTAAAATTGATATTCCGCAAAAAACAACTTAAACGATGAGTTCCTTCGAACGAGACATATTTGACCTAGAACAAAGTTGACGTCATGAAATGACTGTGCCTGCTTTGCGAGAAAGAACTATAAACATTCTCAATGCACACAGTTCACAGAAAAAACTCTGAATTATGGATAAAATCAGCCGCTTGTTTTTCAGCGTGATCAATCTGAGACTAGCATATAAACCGTGTTAAGTCCACAAACTCATGTACCTGATTTCCCTGTGCGATATTGCAATGCTATAGTTATTATAGTTTCAGTTGGATGAAATATTACATAGCAAACGCATAGTAAAAATACTGTGTGACGCTTTGTTTCCCAAATGAGAACAATAGTCTGCATATTGTTATGGAGCAATATCTCACAAAAAGTAACTAACCCCCCTTAAATAATGACAATTATTCAAAAACGGGCTATTGTATTACAAATCTGTAAAATGCGTTGGAAGAAGAATTTATTTCTGCACATTTTGACACATCATTTGTAGCAATTGACTAAATATTGAAGTCACAGCGTACATTTAAATCAATGTAGCCCAAGATTTGAAAGTTGCAGTAAATCTATTGATTTTGCATTCAGTGTAATGAAAGGAAATCTGTGTAATGATATCTGAGTGTTTTTGTATTGTAAAATTTGTATGTAAGTGCAACTTTCAAATCTGGACCTCACTACATTAAATTGACCGGTGTTTTATTATTTTCTGGGCTATCGTATCAAACGAGGTGTCAAAATGCGCCGAAATAAATTCTGCTTCCAACGCATTTTACAGATTTGCAATACAATAGCACATTTTTGAATAATGGCCATTATTTAAGGGGGGTTAGTTACTTTTTTGAGATGTTTAGTACAACTCATTGTTGCTAATTTCAAACTTGTCAAAGTGATCACACAAGTAAATGAGAGCATGGTACAGTGTCCGCTTCATTTACTTACGTCATCAGCCGCTGCCTTGCAAATTAATTTCGCTTCAAACGGAGGAAGAACACGTACGAGCCCGAAAACTTGACCCACACAATTTCCCAGGAGAAATACGCATAAAAAAATTGCAACGAGTGTCAACTTGTAATGTAATAATTATTCTCTTCAATAGAGATAAACTTGTTTTTGCAATAGACCTGCCCTTTAAGGGATGTACCTACCGCATTCGCTATTATTTGGTTGCATTTCATCCGATCTATCCATACAATCATATGCAAAGTCACATGCCCCTAGGCCCAGATGTGGATACTTGGGTATAATACACTCTCCGTTGTCACATGTAAATTCCCCATCCAGTTCATCACAAGGAGCTGGAAACAATAACAGACAAATTTACAGCAAGGACAAGAACAACAAAAACAACAACGGGAAAATAATGATACGAGTATATAAATAGAAAAACGTTGACAACGTAAGGCACAACATCTTTTATGGTCCTATAGCGCTATCGGTGCCCGAAGAGGTACCGATATTCTATAGGACCAAATTCAATGTGGTGCCTAAGGAAAGCGGCAAGTTTTAAAGAAGCCCCCACCTCGGCTCACATTCTTAAAACTTGGTCCTATTTTGAACATCAACAACAAATAAGTGTTTTTTATTTTATTTTACGAGGGTCATTCAAAAAGTTCTACCTCCATCATCACATCTCTGTTATCTTACATGCCAGGATATTGAAATTACCCATGATTATACTCTTAAATCTTGGCTACACAATAAATCTTACGGGTTGTTTAGATATGTTGGTTAAAGCGAATACAGATTTGGTACGTTGGAAACGGTTAAAAACTGAAGCCGAAAACTTCGTAAGCTTTGGATAATCTCCATAATTATGGGCTATTCTGAACATGTATCGGTTTTGTTGTGCAAAATACACGATACCTAATCCAACTGTACTATCTGCAAGCATTAGGTATAAATTGAACAATTTTAATAAAAATAAAGCAATTTAATCATTGTTCAAAAAAGCTAGCAAGTGCCACACCGTTGCAACGGTCGACCCGAGGTAGTGTAGAGCTATGAAAAGTGTCATTGAGGAATAGTTCTTTCATTCGTAGAACATCAACACTGTCACCATCGAAGCCTATTTTCACAGTATAGTGTGTACTGGGGTTTCTGGACTTGGGACCGGTTTTATGAGCGCTCAACCGTCCCACTTCCCTCTAAGTGCTCTATCGGAGGTCCATCTGGATAAATGCTTTATTTTGACGGAATATCCAGATAACGTAGCTAGCTCTGAGTGAAGTCTTGAAGGCTGTGTCCATGATGATTTTCTCTTCCCACTTGGAACTCCCAAAGCTACAAAGCATTTGCTCAGTGAGATATGTTCCAATAAATTATGTCATCAACCGTTCTTCGGTATACTTACGGCAGTCCGTGTTGATGGGAAGTTCGTCTGAGTAATCTGAACACTCCATGTATCTGTTACACTTATAAAACTCATGTATACACTCTCCATTATTGCATGAAAATTCAGGATTTTGCAGCGATAGTCCACAAGCGGCTGAAACATTGAAGTAAAAATATTTTTTAAATAATGTTTGGCCAGACTGATCATAAATCACCAAAATGTTGGTATGTTCGTTTAGAAGAATGTTCTAGCAAGATAAATGGTTAAACGAGCGTAAAAAACAGTGTTCAAGTCCCAGGATAGGCCAACTATGGGATGACTTGCTCGAAAGAGGAAGGGTTTATTGACCGCTTATCGGTTGAATTTCCAGTCTTCCCACGTACCCTAGGGTTTGTGGTCTGCCAAATCATGATGAAACTCCCGTGACCAAATAGTTACGACGCAGATCTCGTAAAAGCTGAGATCCTGGGTTCAATTCTTGGGCGGGATTACTTTTCCTGTTTTCTCCTTCAATACTTACTCGACGGCGAAATTGATAAAATATCATTATAAACTTCGCAAGCCGTAATACACCTACATAAACCATCGCAGCCAGCTGGGATCTCGATGAAATCACAATTTGATGACCAAATGCTTTCTCATAGTGAATAAAACTTTTATTTATTTAGATGCCATCACAATTTGTTGCTCAAAGACTTTCTTATAATGAATAAAACCAATCTTTTTATGTGGCCTCAAATGGAATAACCCCTGGGCAAAACCTACAGACATAATATATTTCCATTTGTGGTCAACCACCCTTTTTAATGCTAAATTTGTCTGTTCTTAAGATTTACTTACGGCAGTTCGTATTGATGGGAAGTTCGTCCGAGTAATCTGAACAGTCCATATATCTGTCGCACTCCCAATCGATATCTATACAGTCTCCGTTGTCACATGCAAATTCAGATATTCCACAAGGAGCTGTAAACATTATTAAAAGATATATTTGTCAATAAAAGCATAGGCTAAATATTTGATCACTCTGATATAAATAAAGATTTGTAATTTGTGATTCTTTCCACTCCTTCTTTCCTCCAACACTGTTTGAAAAGACCGAAAACTACTAACATTGCTAATTTTACACAGGAAAAAACAATTCCCTCATCAATTCATGAAATTCTCTGGACAAGAACCAAAACATTAATTGTATACGGCCTTATATTAGAATTCTGGAACATTTGTGATGCGATCAAGCAAAATCAGTCGGAACTCGGAAATATTGATTTTGAGATATAGCCAAACAAAGGAAATATTTCCTTTTGTTTCCTTTTGTTTTGGAAACTAAAATTGCTCATATCTTTGGAACTGGTTGTTCAATTTCAATGGGGTTTTCTGCAATATCCAGCTTTGTAAATGCCTTTTACTATACTGTAGGAAACTGAAAATTTATTATTGCCGAGTTCCGACTGATTTTGCTTGATCGCATCACATTTAACAAATCAATGTAAAGTCTGCACAAAAAGTAACTCAGCTGTTATAAATACGCCTATAGATTCAGAACTAATAATTGTTTTCACAATATTTCAACATATAAAGAAGACCCCATTTGTTCAATATTGACAATACAGCAGTGTTTTGTAAGAAAAATACCCCAATTTAAAAGGTGCCGCTATAATTGATTTGAAGTAAGCGCGAAGATAATGGCGGGCTTTACGTGTTTACAGTGCTGGCATTATAACCATTGATCGCTGTAAACAGCAACTTTTAAATTCGGGTATTTTTCTGTAAAAGCACTATACTACTGTGTTGTTAATAGTGAACGACATTTGACGAATGGGGTATCAAAATGCGTGTAAATAAATCATCCTTCTCTCTATGTTGAAATATTGTGAAAACAATTATTAGTTCTGAATCTATAGGCGCATTTATAACAGCTGAGTTACTTTTTGTGCAGACTTTATATCAAGTTCCCTGGTAAAATACTCTATATAAACTCACACCACATTTCGCCAAAATACATTCTAGAAACGCTTGCTGTTAGAATAAGAAAAATTTTAATGCTAATTTATTGCACATTCTAGGGAAGCGTGGTTACCTTTTAAAATAACCGAGTGAGAGGGTTTTCAAGAAAATATTTTTCCTGTCAAAACTGAAGCATCCTCTGCATAAAAGAAAATATGAATATTAACTGCACATCATATATAACGATTCGTGATACCCAATTGTGGCACATTTGATGTCGTTTAAGAAGCAGAGAATTTTATTTCAATTTTATATACGCCAAAATATTTTTTTAATTGAGCAAGAATAAGGATAGAAAAAACGTTGAAAATCCTATGTGAATATTACATTAGACCCGGCAAAAGATTACTGTTTCGTTTTTATGGTAATCTAATCTTTTATTTCCTGAAAAAACATTTGGGGTCTAAAATGGAATTTTTATGTAATTGATAAAAACATCGAACGTGATACAAGAAAATGGTAGGTTTTCCTCTATAGTATTTTACTGACCATGGAAATGTACTGAGACACAAGCACGTGTCAAAATCGATATAATGTATTGTCCATACAGACGCCCAGTTATCACTGTTTATTATTGGATTTTTTTGTATAAAACACGCAGTTAACTTAATTGAGCGCTAATAATACACATAAATGTTTTTAGGCAAATAAAATTCCAAAATATGGTACGTTTTCTGCCTTTGCTTGTCACGTGGTAGGCCTATGTTGAAGTTGCGATTATACCTTCAAATAAGTTTCAAATGAATTCCAAGAAGACAAATGGCCGAGTGGTCTAAGGCGCTGGGTTCATAGTGTATCCAAAGCAGTCCGCCGCCGCCGTGAGTTCGAACCCCGCCTCCGCCAAACTTTAATGAAGTAAAATTAAAATTGAAATTTTACTTTTAAAAAATTTCATATTGGGGAAATGTGACTGGCAGAATTTATGTATGGCGTGGAGTGGTGTGATATAAACTTATCCAAAAGTTATTCATTGATAAAATGGCGATGTCGACCCTGGAGGTTGGAGGTCAAAAATTGAACCAATAAGAGCAGCCGCTGGCGGCGCATCGCATTATGAATGGCGAGAATTGGGTTGAGATCCTTACAATTGAAGTAATGCGCCTGGCCCTATGACTTTGTTCTTTTAAAAATTTGAATTTGAACTTGGGCAAAATAGTTGAAAGACAACAAAATTACTGTGCTTTACTACTTTACCACTTATCCAAAACCATAGTTTTTATAATCAAATCAATGAATATCAAATTGATATAAATACAGATTTGTCATTGCATACAGCAAATCCTCATATAATGTTCGTTTCAGCTAGTTTTCCCCGGTCTTCCCGGGTAGGTTCTTTGACCAATTGTGTTAGGCCAAGAGCATTACACATCTCCAAGTGTGTGGCGTCCAGCAGCATCTGTTGTACGGCTGCTAAGCCATTCCTTGTGGTGGACATCGAAGTCACCAAGCAGCTATTGATTGTGTATTGAGTTCGGAAAGCTTTACATGCGCGTATTTTGGGGGGAGGGCTTTGGGGGTCAAAGCAGAGGGCGGCAAAAACGAAGGGCGGCGGAAGAAGAATGGGCGGCAAAAACAGGGGCGGCAAAAACGAAGGGGGCGATAAAACGAATTAGCAAAGAAAAAAGGGCGCAAAAACTTGAAAAAAGCTTTAAAAATGTTAAAAAGGGTTGCTTTTAGGGCGTAAGCGTTTTTTTTTTTGCTCTTCACTTTTCAAACGACCGTGAAAAAATTGGGTCAACCTTTTCGGGCTGTTAAGGAAGGGGCGGCAAAATTGTTTCTTCTTCAGCCCCCCGGGGTTGGGGCGGCCACGGTACGCCACTGCTTTATATATACAAGGTGGTATAGTTCAGATAGCTGATGATATCACTCTTAGCGCTAGGTGGTCTATAGACCGCAGCAAAGAGTATTTTCTGTGACATCATTGTCACTGAGAACTACGTCAGCGCACGAATATGCCTTGGTGCTGTAATTTCGTGCATTTCACGTGGGCCGATTTTATTATAATTTTGCGAGTGTGTGTGGAACATCCCACAGAAATAACTATTTCCAACGTCGGAGGGCAACGTATGCCTTGTTGAATCTCGCCAATGTAGACAATCAACATAATTTTTACAGTCTCGAAAAAAAAAAGCTATTTTGTCAGTCCAATTTCAAAAATGTGCCAAATTTGTTAACGGAAAAGACTCCAACACAACCCCCAAGCATATACACACAATTCGCGTGTATTCGTGACATATAACTGGTCGAAATCCTTGTGTTCAGGGCATGGAGGGGTGCTGAATTTTGCAATTGAAGCAAATGGAGTTACATGTCGTTTTAGTTCATACTTATAGATTATAAGTTTTCCTGTCAACAGCTCGACCTGATGTTCATGAAAGTTCATATCTGTGTTGGTATAAATCATGATTTTGATTTAAACTTTTGATCCAAACACAAGGAATTAAATTCCTACCTCGGAATTTTCGGATGGTACTCCATCTTTCATCAGCGAGAAAAATTTTTTCATCAAAAAGATCACGACCTGATACAGTCACTCTCTCGCTGATGAAAGATGGAGTACCATCTAAAAATTCCGAGGTAGGAATTAATTCCTTGTGTTTGGATCAAAAGTTTAAATCAAAATCAGCTCGTCCTGATATTTGACATAAGACTCACACAACACAAAACCCATCAAATGGTTTATACAGAGTTAACATGAGTGTGTCAAAGTAATTGAGAGTCCATCTTTACACCAAGACATTTGGCACTATGAACTCTTACAAGTTGACAATCATCAATGGTAACTGAAAAAGCAGAACATTAATTATACGTAACTAAGGCTCATTACCAATGAGCATAACATTTGTCTTGTCAGTAACCATAGATATTAAGTTCATTCGAACCTCATTGAAATAGAAAAAAACAACAACATTGAAATAAAAGAAAGTTCATTCGAACCTAATACCTATAGATTTATATCTTCCGCTTGACAATCATCAATGGCGAAACTTCATGCTTGTTTGGCACTCGTCTAAAAGAACATCAAGGAGAAGCGGAGAAGGCAGCACTTGGGGTACATACTCGGTCACAGAGAAAAC
Organism: Amphiura filiformis; assembly: GCF_039555335.1. Classification (NCBI taxonomy): domain Eukaryota; kingdom Metazoa; phylum Echinodermata; class Ophiuroidea; order Amphilepidida; family Amphiuridae; genus Amphiura; species Amphiura filiformis. Next base: position 63,710,382 of record NC_092644.1, read on the forward strand.
AATCGATCACAGAAGTAAATAAATCTGCTATTACAGATCACGTTGCGCAAAACAACCAAGTCATTGGTTGGGAGGACGCTAATATCAGATCAAGGGAGGCCAACAGGAACAAAATACAGATTAGAGAGGCAATTTGGATCAGGAAACGAGGGCGAAACACCATGAGCAGAGACGAGGGGAATTGTTTCTTACCGAATATTTTCGACCAGCTTCTAGCGCCGCCACCGCCGTCGGCAGCAACTTCAGGAAAGAAGAAGAAGCTGGGTTGTCAGTCTGATGAAGTGCTGCGTAGCAGCATGAAACTGTACAAGGTATGTCATTTAAAAATGGATTTGATAGTATGAATTCCCATCAAATAGTATTTATGAACGATCCAGATGAACCTAATACAAAATATCACTATCAGTATCATTGACAGCTAGAGTGGTGTCGTCTGCGTACATAGATGTTTTCCCATGTGAAACAACATTTAGCATATAAAATGAGAAATAATAATGGTCCCAATATATTGTCTTGGGAACACCACTTTTATTTCAAGTGAATCAGAGACATTACCCTTAAAATTACTCTTTGCTTTCCACTTTCTACTGACTTAGGAGTCGGGTAAACAAATCAGACCTTCAATGTAAAAATCTGACCGCAATTTTTATGGTAGAATACCTGGCAACTAAGTTGCCAGCATTTTACCGTAAAAACGACGATTTTACAAGTATTTCACCGTATGATTATCATATTTACGGTATAATACGGTAGAATACCCACAATCCTGTACAAAATATGGTAAAGAAAGCATATGATAAAATATCTGGCAACTGCGTTTAAATTACAGATGTTGGCGTATCTATACAATGTACATTATACGAACAATCTGTCAAATAAAATGGAAGATGCTTGCACACTTTACACCCCCACCACACACACAAATAAACAAATACAGTCTAACGGTACTAACATGCTTATTTTCAGTGAAATAGTAATTCAATTTTATGGTAAAAATGTTTACGTGAAATTGTCGTATAATAACGGTAGGCTAACACTATGAAATTTTTACACTGAAAATCACACTGAAAATGACAGGGTATCACTGAAAATCATCAGAACAAAAGAAATTGTTAGACTGAAATTGTTTTCAGTGGTATTTCAGTGTATTTTTCAGTGGTATATCAAGTGGTTATTGTCTGCTATAATGAGCAATGATCTAGGGCACTAATTTCCATAACAATAGAACAGGCCAGCTCATTTCAGTGTGATTAAATCCATTTTAGTGGGATTAAATACATTTCAGTGGGATTAATGACTGGCCAATGATTTTCAGAAGTGTTTCAGTCCATTTTTCAGTGTGGTTGGACAATGGTTATTTGCATACAGAATAACAAAAGAACTATTTCAGTGTTATTTTCAGTGGTGCTGTTCATTGTGTTAAATTTTCAGTGTCCATTACAGATATCAGTGTGATTTTCAGTGTAAAAATTTCATAGTGTAATATTTTACAGTGTTGTATTCTTAACGGGTTATGTCAATATAAATCGACTTTCGAAAAGTTTTTTGATACATTCATTGATTTCTCAAAAAGTAAAAATCGCAGTTTAACAAATAACGGTTCAAATGAAAGCCATTATTGGGGGCTAATTGTTGTATCACTATGATAGGCCTGACACCAATATAAACACTTGTTTCGGTGACCCAAGTTCATGGTAATTTCTGCTCACGCACTTTTTTACAGATGGCCTGGAATTTCATATTTCGGTTTCAGCGATTGCCCGAAAAAGGTGGTATGTTTTTGAAAAGCGTTTCCGCTTGGAATGTAGATAGTTATTGTTGCTATTACTCTTCGCGATTTTAATTTATGCCCTCTTTAGCCGACAATTTTCAATGCATTTTACACAATAGATACGTCGCTTGCATAAATACCGCTATTCTTAACAGTATCGTTTTTGTTAACCAACATAACATCCAAAAGAGTTCTCAAGACTTTGATGAGACCATAGATACCAAATCGGACTACATGTGATGAACAGATTTTACACTAGAATCAAAAGAACCAGCGTAGGCCCTCTCAAAATGTACTTTTTAAAATATCGCGTTGTGATAAAATGACTGCCTTTTCCTTGTTTTTTATAACAAGGAAAAGCTTTACTTACCTCAAACTTCAAACGTAGTGCTGTCTCAGTGTCCGTTACTGGTTAGTATTATTCCGATTAAGCGATTTTCATGATTTATGCCTACTTAGCCTACATTTGAGCAACTATTTGCCCACACCGTGTACGAATATATTCCAAATATGGCGCTGCATTCAGTATCACACTAACGACAAGGTTATACTAAGACTAGATTTCGCGGTTCTCGGGTTGGGCGGTTCTCGTGATAGGCCTATCTCTAATTACCCAACGCCCGTTACCTATAATACTTGTCCTGACCTATACGTTATGTCTCTCAATGATTAAGACACAACTATCAACTCTGTTTTGTAGCTGTGACGCTTACTTCGGAACCTATAATCTGAAAACCCATCGTTCGCCTCTTCCAAACCCTGTCCTGCAACCACATCGGAGGACCCAAAAATACCCCGAAATTTTAGTAGTGTCTGGATGTAGGCCGTCAATTCAATCGGGAGAAATGTGAACGCAAACGGGTATGTTAATCATGTCTTTAAAATAGGCCTATTGGTCCGATGAGATGCACCTGTTAGTCACTGTAATGCTTTCCGATGCTCGCACTGCGCCCGTCGGTACTCCGCAGCACTACGCGATACGCACCGCGCGCTCGCGTTATACGCACCGCGAGCACGCGTTAGCGAGCCACGCGCACGCGATAGCGCGCGGACAGAGGACGGACACGCCATAATTAGTATTAAGATGTGTAAGCATTATTTATTACTCTATGTGTGTAAGACTTTCTGACACTATATTCACGGTTGTTCTAATGGCTATTCAAACTTATGACAAATTTGGCTGGTTTGCGTTGTTCAATACCATTTCACCTTGGTACCAGCCGGTTTGTGCTCCTCCGTCACTAACGGTGACGGAGGAGCACAAACCGGCTGGTACCGAGACTACATTTCACCCTGATGTGACAGTGACGTCACATCCGGGGTCACGTCAGTATAAAGCTGGTTTCCACAGAGGAGTAAGATATCTTACTCCTCTGTGCTGGTTTCATACTACCATGCCGGTTGCAATGAGCGGCGTGGCGCACGCGCATTGCAGACAAACGGACACAATCAAGACTTGTCATTGGTTGAAACGCTCTGCCGCTTGCCGGGTGTTCGTGATCGCGCGCCATTATCGTGATGATCGGGGATTCCTTTTTGTGATGAAGGCACCAGCCGAAATGTCCGTTTTCCAGAATGCAATGAACATAACTCTGTACTCCCCGGGGAGATGATGTATTTTGCGACACTCATGGCGGGAAAGAGATATGAAACGAATTTTATTAGGCGCAGCATCACTCGCTGGAGTTCGATGGCGCTGGTGTACATACGCACGCGCTTAAAGACACCGCATAGATGCGCGAGCGAAACAGCTGTTCACAACGCGTTGACATCACTGCCACATCGGGGTGAAAAATGGTAGCCTATAGGCATTAATCAATCAATATTTTATTAACATTCACCAAACAAACTGGTACAGTTAATATTTACAAATACAAATATTTACAATTGAAATTGTAATATTAAAGTTACAAGTACAAATATTTACAATTATAAAAGAAATATAAATTAGTCTTAATAATAATAGACAATATTAATAGTGGCGCTCAAGTCCACGTTGCATTAAGCCCAACTTATGTGGACTTTGTTATTATCTATAATTATCTATAAGTCCATGTTCGTTCGTAAATCAAAAGCTGATTTGACGAATTTGGTTATTGGAGTAATACTGTCAAAATCACTTGCACTCATTATAAGTTTGAAAATGTCAGTGTCTACCATACCATCTATATCATACATTTCATGAATTGTATATAATAAATCTTGGCGAGGGATGGTATAGAAAGGACATATCATTACAAAATGAAATTCATCCTCCACCTTATTTAAATTACAAAGTGTACAAATTCTATTCTCTGGATTAATTTTGGAGAGAAGTGACGCCCTTTTCGATCATGAGATTATGAGCGCTTATTCTTAATTTACAGAATGCAGCCCTGGAAGATCTTTTTAGCGATAATAACATAATTTTCTGTGCTGAAAGAATTTTGAATGTACAATATGTTCTGAGTTTAGGACTAAAATTATTAATATGATTAACCCAAAGATTGTTATAGACGATTTGAAGTTTAGATACAATAATTTCATTAAAATTGGAAGCGGTGATCGTATTTGGTTTATCCCAAATATCAATCCTATTGATAAGACTAAATATATTTTTTATACCTGTCGACCATGTGAAATTATTAGTACACACTAACTTTCTGTTATCTACAAGTGCTTGAATTACAAGAGAATCATTACCATTCATACATTTTTCGTTAAGCTTCCACCAGTATTTTACAGATAAAGAAAGCATAGTTGTGAGCAGTGGAAAACTACCTAATTCGCCTCTTACTGCATTGTTAGTGGATTTTTTATGAACTCCGAGTATAATTTTGCAAACCTTAATGTGAATAGATTCACTTGGAAGTTTATCACATGTTGTATAGGTAATAGATGACTATGAAACCTCAAACTCGCCCCTCGATAAAGGTTGGCAATTGAAGCAGGCCTCAGTTTAGCGAACTTTGTCTAGTTTAATGCGATGCGAGTGCAAGCGCCGCTCAGACTGTGAAGGTTTCTGGATACCGAATATGGGTTTAGATTAGGCCTATATCATGTCCTCTAGGCCATATAATTTATTTTTGGAAAGGAAAGTCTAATCTCGGAGCCTATTCAATTGAGAAGGTACTGGATTTTGTCATAATAATATAAAAATTAATACTTAATGCCTCACGATTTTTTTGATATCCAGCCATAGTATTTTAATTGATTAAACTGAACATAAAGCTATATCTTTACTAGCTTCATGCACTAATTTGCAGACCCGCCCGGCCTTCTACATGTAGTGAGTACCACATTAGATTGTGTTTACAAGAAATAATAAGCGCTGCCTCCTCGAAATTTCTTATGCCATCAGCTTTGATGATTAAATATTATTTACAACTCGGCACCTGTGTTCAAGGCCTTTCTTTTATCTATTGACCTCAAAAGAAAGGATTAGAATGATCAGAATGCCGTCCCTGACCCCTTCCACACATTAATAATGAGTCGGTAAGGAACGTGCTACCGTTATACTTCAATGAGTACGTATGGCTACTACGCAGTTCAATGGCCTTATTGTGATCTGGCGGGAGTTTTAAAAGCACGGTCCCTGACTGCGTGGGCATATTTCCGGACAAGGAACAATAGAGACCAATTGCCTGGCAATGACGTCACATGTAATCCCAGTCTATAGTGTGATTAGAACATTATAGGCTGGTGGTCACTTATAGTACGATCAGTACGAAAAGTCCAATGCGATTATTAATGTATTTTCTAAAATTAAAAGAACCACTTTTTAGTGGGAATTTTTGTAAGTTACACAGCTGAAGTTGTGAAAGGGTTGAAAGACTACATACAATATTACGGCTTAAACAAGAATTTCTTTGTTTGGTCGTTATTCCTATAGACTCATCCCTTAATATTCTCGAATTACAAAACGCTGGAGCGAATGCTAATCCTCAAGTTGAACGGGAAATTGCAGCGGAGAACCGAATAAAAGCAGCGTTAGTAAACCCCGGAGTACAACCTGACTCAGACACCTGCAACATGTAATTAAGAATTAGAACAATCCAGAAAAATTAAAGGAGTTTCTCATCACAATACTTTGGATAACCTTTTTTCAGCGCAGGAATTGACCATACCAGTTCCTTCAGTCCATTGCAGCCTCTGAAGCCTGGTTACTAACTGGCCAAGCTAAAGAGGTGCATGGGTAGTGGTAATTTATGTAATGAAACTTTTCAGTCCCAAAAAGTAACGTAACACAAGAAGTTAGATAGGAGGCAATTTTTTGACCCAATGAACTAAATAAGCAAATCAATAAGTGCAACGGGTGGGAAATGTTGTTCTGCACGTTTTGGTACCTAATTCAAGTCCATATGTCGATATAATTTGAGCAAGATATCGCAACTTATTTGCTTGATTATAAGCTTTTAAGATAACAAATTGTGCTATTCGCTACTCCAAAATGTCCCACTTGAAATGGGCTCAAATACCTAGCACGGTTTATTGCTGCATTAATGTATAGCGCATTGGAAGGAAAATTAATGGCCGAAATGCAAATTGACATTTCTGAAATTCTATTTTTTTGTTAATTTATATAAATGAATACAAACTGAAGACGTATTATTCCAGCATTAACAAGTAAGGCATCAAAATACGCAGAACAAGTTAAATTTATCCAGTGAACTTTTAAATTGTCAAGTTTCTGATTTCATTTTTCTGGAAAAGACAATTAATGCAAATGTTGCAGGTCAAGGAAGCTCCTAAACAATCATTATTATAGTATTAATAAAATGGAATTGGCATTGACAATGCACGAAAAGCCGGCAGCAGGCCCGGGCAGCAGGCGCACATCTGAATTCATACCGTAAACGTTCGCCTAATGGCGCTATGGGCTCCCTTGACATAACTGGAATTTTAGACACAAACTAAAAGTGCCCTCCCGTTAAAATCCCACCAGCAAATAAGGGCACATACCCTTAATGTTTGTTGGGATTTTTAGAGGAGGGAGCTTTCTATTTTTACATGAAAGTTACTCCAAGGCAAAGGATTCCAGATGCGCCATTAGGCGAACGTTTACGGTATTCCAAGTATTCCGGAACTCTGGGCAGGGTGATTGAACGCCATATCAGATATCGCCCGGCTCAGTGCGCGCGATATGGCTAAATGAACAAACTCTGCAATATTGTTTGTCCGAAGTGTAAGTACGGTACCCAGCTAACACAAAACGTTTTTGAAACATTTGAACTAGATTTCATTCTGGGTTTTGATTTTGGTAAAAGCATTTTAATAACATTAAGGTTATTAATTATTTTAAACTGTTGTGATTGGTAGTTTACAGCATCTTACGAATGGTAGTGAGCTTTGGCAAAAATTGCATTGCTCAATTCATAGCGAGCGTGTAGAAGAATTAAAATATCACAGATATACTTTTATAGGTGCTGCGGTTCTTGAGTTACGTTGTGAAGAGGGCTGAAACAACAACACTTTTGTAAAACGTACACAACTAATTAACAACAATAAATTAAGCAAGTTTGCAGAGTATACGATTTGTAGAATGGACTTTTGCAAAACATCAAGGTATTAATTTTCAATAATAATATTGATCTAGATAATGAAAATCGATTTTAGGTTGCTTCGACCAACAATACCTCGTCTACCCTTAAATGTCGGTTTATATAAAGGTCATGAAAACGTTTAAAACGTTTTGTATGTATGAAAACTCACTGCAGCATTATTAACATATTTTGTATATAACAGGGTTTAAAAGAAATAACTCCTCCCTACAATTACAAAACATTTCTTTGCATAACTTGACATATATTTTGTTGATTTGAAAAATTCAAAAATCTGTGAATAGAGGAATAGTTTTTCAACCCTCCCGGAGTTGTTTAATTTGCAAAAACAATATTTTTGGTCAAAATTAATCACAATTTCAAAAATGTTGGTCAAAATTAATCACAATTTCAAAAATGATGCATTCAGAAAAAGTTGCACTTTACCACGATGTACATTATGTACAAAACATTCTCGATATTAATCCTAAGGTTGATTTAATTCTTGTTTTTTCCTTCACCTTTCTGGCTCCGATCCTTCAGGCAACCATACAACCATCATTCGGTGCAAAACAAAGATTTGTTGAACTTAATTTCGGCGTAAAATGAGATTTTCTTTGAAGTTTTTAATCAGCAGTTGTTTCAAAATGATAAAATCTCTAGGAAGGAGAAATGAGCTCTCCATGCATAAATTTGACCAAAAGGGTGAACATTTACCAGTATTGGGTCAGTTGAAGCATCTTGCATTTTGATTTAAAACGATGGCTTTCTTGGATAAAGGTGTAACACTCATGATGTGGCCATAAGAGATTGGCTGCATGCAGTGATTTGGCTGGATGCTGACTTATTTCTACTCTTATAGTGATTTTACCATTTTTGAAACACCGACTGAAATCCCCATTCATGTCAAAATTCATGTCAATGAATCATTGTTTTATACTGAAATATGATTGCATGGGTGACTGAGTAATCGGATACATAAAATTTAAGACAAACTTACAATTTACATTGATCACGTTGATATCGAGAACGTTTTTGTATCCTATAACATGCACAGGATGTTGAAAAGTGCAACTTTTTCTGAAAGCATCATTTTTGGAAAATGTGATAATTTTTGACCAAGAAAAAATGATTTTCAGAAATAAGAAAATTGGGAGGATAGCAAGAATATTCCTCTATTTACAGGTTTTTAAAATTTTCAGATCAAAAGTTATGAAAAGAAATGTTTTGTAATTTTAGGGGGGGGGTATTTCTTTTGAACCCTGTATTTTTATATTTTGTCAATATAACATTATGTTAGAATATTTGCATGTTTTTAATGTTATGTCAACGTTTTATACCCTATATATATCCTTTATAAACCGACATTTAATAATTTTCCGGCAACCTTTTCTAACCTTTTGCGAATGATATCGAAAACGTATTTGTTTGCTGGGTAAACTCCTTCCAATTGTTTGGGTTGTTCTTATTCTTTTAGTTGTCTGTACTAGTGTCTCGGTTTGTACAACGCCAATACAACGTTAATATATATCTTTAGTGGCGTTTTACCGCTGCAACTAACGCTTCTTCCCCTAGTAAAACTCCCAGCTGCGCCACTGGGCTCAAAGTGAGATAGCTATGGCGCTTTTGGCCTTTACTTTTCATCTCATTGTTTTTTGAAATCTAATTATAAAATGTCATCAGGCCTATGTATAATCAGGAATATTACACGTTGCCACACCGTTATAGGCTTTTCGGAAAATTTTAATTGTTTGCCAAAATCATGAAATAATGTTAGAAACAACTGTCAGGATGGTCATATGGCCAATTGAAGCAAAAAAATGAGGTAAAATGAAAGAAACCCCATAAAATACCTGAAAAAAATTACCACAAATTTTCCAGGAAAAATTAAATTTATATGCTTTTCTATGGGGTTGACCCATAATTTTCATGTCAAAAAGTGGGGGGGCCTGAAATTTTGAGGTCTATAAAGGGGGCCGAAAAATTTTCGCGATGAAATTTTTTTTTGCATCAGCCCCCCTTACAAGTGTTTGTGAACCGTCCCTAAGGACACTTTAGTCTTTGCCACCCCCATTTTATCACTGAAAATGTCTGGGGTAGTCTGATCCCCCGCCCCCCTGGCTACGCCCCTAATGACTTTAGATTACGCTATAAAACGTGGTGTAGACATTCATTGAAAATTCTTCTGTTGTCATATACGGTACAAGCGCAACAAATTTGGTTGATTTCAATAAAATGTAAGTTAGGAAATGTGTATATAGCCTAAACATTACAAATACACCAAATAATCAGGTTTGCAAAAATTCATTAAAAATATTGGCTCTTTAATATGGCTATAAAGCCAGGGTGGTCGAAAAGCTCGAACCCTGCTTTTTGGGCCTTCCCACCACATGATTTTGTTTTACTTTAAAAGTTGGTTACTTTAAATAAGTTGGTGAAATAAATAACGAGCAAGTATTGCTCAAGATTTAAAATTACAAATGAAGAGTGCATACATACGTTGTGTTTGTCCTCCTCTGATGTAAATCACAAGACTTAAACACACGCCAAAAATGAAGTTTTCCACATTATATTTTCCCACATTTTGAGAAGCACACCATATATATCAGAACACTAACTGCTAACTAACTTTGATAATGCAATGTATACGTGTGCGCATGTCGTACGTTTCAGTTCAGTTTCAGCGTCTCGGTTGACAATCGTCACATGACCTTCACCTTTTACGTTGTCTCACAAAATATGAGAAAAGTGTATCGACATTTGACATTTTAAGCAAAATAAAACTTTTACAGGTATTGTCAGAAAGAATGCATATAATATTATTCAAAATAGAACTGAAGTTCGGGAAGTTTAGAATTTAACAAAAGAAAGCGAATACGGAATGGAATCCCGTGAGTTTTTTTCTTTTATGGCGGGTCGGAGGGGAGCATGACCTAATGGTTACGGTACTTGCTTTTGGTGCACGAGGTCATGGGCTATTTTAGAAGAAAAAAGTCACTGCACGTTATTTAGCAAACGTAAAATCTAAAAGATCAGCTAGCGGAGACAAGCTTTGTTTGTTTACCCAGGTTGGTCCGTGAGGAACACATGCTAATCCATGGAAAACCATGGACCGTTCCAAGCTCATACAAATGCACAAGCCTGGATAGCCAGTGTAGGCTAATATATGCATGCTGGCCTAGATAGCTTTGATAAACAAAGCAAGAAATGGAAGAAAATAGCTAGGAAAAAGAGAAAAGAGAGAAGGTCACTCCCAAACACAATTGTACAATTTTACTCTTAGCCCTTACTTCGTGAGAAAGGAAACTGGAATTCCAATCTCAGGCCCCGATGCAAAGGCTTGAGGGGAAGGGGTTGCTGGCAGAGGGGTTGTATCCACTCGAGTTCTGTAAACTTTTACAAATAACGCGTTAAAATCACGGATTTGACTGACTCATTTTTGACGTTAAGGGCTGAGAGCTGAGGGCACATCACTCAGACATAACAAATTGCATTTTGAGTACAAGGGATAGCCTTAACTGATATCAACTAATTTTGAATTTTTGAAATTTGTGATATAATACAAATTTTATGACAAATTATTTTAAAAATGACATTTTTGACATTTAACAGTCCTCGAAGTAAAGTTTATCAATCTAATGATATGCACTTAAAGTTGAAAATGGATACATGTCTGGATCACTAATGTATTTCACTAATTCATTTAATTGACTTGTCATTATTTTTAATTACCTACAGCTCCATGAAAGTACAGACTAGGATCATAAATGTCATAAGGTTTATGGTATTGATGGTATTGATATGCAAAAACGAATACAAACTCTGCAAAAATGCACACAGGTGCCTACACTTGCACGAACTTTTAAGTTAAAATATCTGTAAAATGTACTAATAAGAAAAAATCCTTTTGATTTACTTAGAAGGGTAGGTTTCACATAAAATGTCATTCTATTTAATTGAATTGTCATTTTTGATAACTCCGTAAAAGTACATAGAACCTCTTTATTAAATGTTGAATAAAATGCTCACGTGTCCCTACCATCTCTTAACCTGTTGCGTAAAGTTCTCAAAATGTGATAAGATTTCTGCAACTTAAGTGATTCAAAGGGCATTTAAGTTGTCGGCAAATTGCATGAAAAGTTGCATACAAATTTCATTACAAAAGATTAAACACACTCTTCATGAACTAAATGTCTATAGTGCTCAACTTAAAACACTAAGATGTTCAGTCCATAAACAGGGTGTTTATTTTCTGCAAGCAGTACAGGGTGAGTCAAAAAAGTGCAATAGTGCAAAGAATCCATCTTTATTTTATAACCAGATTGAACTTTTAGGATTTAAAACACATGATATATTCATTAGTGGCCTTGTGTGAAAAAACGAAGTAATTAGCACTTACCGTTCTGTTGTTATGACACATTATACTCGATTTTGACTCGATTTTAATGCTTGTCCACGGGACATAGAAATTTTGAATGTCAGCACACTCTGTGTAAGGTAGATTTTGAACAATTGCCATTTTCTTACCCTCATTGGCACTGAAGTAGAATGGAGCACTCAAAGTTTTATTGTCCCTGTTCTTGAGCTGTCTTGTATATAAGTAGAGGAAACATTTCTTTTATTTGTTGTTATTTTCATATTTAGCCTTACATAAAAAATGTTCATTCTCTAAAAGAAACATACAAATTTATGGGCGGGTTTTTCAAATGTCGAAAGGAATGTGCAAATTAAAGTGGCGTGAATTACAAAATATCCCAGTATAAGCTGGACACATTGTAGGAAATTGAAAAATTGGAGTTGGAGTTGGGTGAGGTATGAAGGACGTAAGTAAGTTTGAACCGAAAAAAGGAATAATTATTGAAAGAACGCAAAAATCAACCTTGATTTAAGTTAATTCTAGTGTCAGATCTGGTGTCTTTATTTCGCATTGTGTGCTCTCATTCAAATTACATGGTGCCTCGTGGACAAAGAGTTAAAGTTGGGAGGAAAGGGCGTTACCAGAGGCGTTGTGAGGCAATATTTGCTTGATTTCCCCTGCCAATTGAATGTTTGACAGATCACCACAAACTATAGGATATACGATTTCCCGACTAGATTAGTCTTACTTTGTGGAGGAACTTCTTTAATTTCGTAGTCATTTTTCGGGCTGAAACTAGTATAGAAACATTTTAAGCACGGATTTTTAATTCTCACTGCACGGATTTCTATTCTCACTGCACGAACGTGCCAGGAGGCACGTTAAAATAGCCCCTGCACGAGGTCCCTGGTTCGATTCCCATGGGTGGTGACTTGGAAAAATAAAGTCTGAAATTAATTGGCAACATCTGTAGATTAAATTGAGACATCTGCTCTCTCCCCCCTTGGTAAAAGAGTGGCGTAACTAGGGTTGGTAGCGCCAGGGGCAAGAAACAAAATTGGCGCCCCTGCCCCCCCCCCCCCACACCCACCAGAAATTTTGGACAAATAAGGCCTACCACTAATTAATGTTGGTTACTAGAAGTTGAATATCGGTTTTAAAATTTGGCGCCCCCAAGTGTGCCGCCATGGGCACGTTGCCCCCCCCGTAGTTACGCCACTGGGGTAAAATAATGAAATATGAAAGAACTAGTCCTTTCACTATGGACCACAATAGCCTCATCCCAATAGCATAGTTCAATAATCTCAATTAAACATCCATAGTGCGAAATCTGACCTCAAGTTGCAGAGTATGAGTTTTTGTACCCAAATTTTCAAAGGTCATTCAATGAGTGTACAGATGTATTGGGATTAAAGAACTGTGCCAAAGATAGATGAGCATGTTGTGGATACCAGTGTTTGGTCGTGTGTACAGGGATACCTGTGCCTGTGGGACGAAAACCCTTTTTTCGGATCGACATGGAAGTCTCAGAGAATTTTACTATAGTCTATATAATACTATTGTGTTGAAATGTCAGTATTATTATTATTTTATTATTCATGGTTTATTCAAACACACTCGCAGCTAAAAGCTGAATTGCTGTAAGATCTGATATAGCTGAATTGCAGTAAGGTCTGATATAGCAAATAAGTAGGGATTTTGTGGAAAACTTTGTTTACGTCAATATAGTTATCTTCTCTTTGACGATACACTCGCATTGCTTTTCGGCGCAGGCAACCTTTCCATTTAGCCAGTCCCATGCCTATTCATGCTTAGACTAAGCGCACTCAAATACTATTGTCATATCTCTATTATTGTAACAAAAACGTCCAAAATGTCAAATACAGCCTCAGGGAGTTGACATTTAAGGAACAAAAGCTCCAATATATGATTATTTAGTATTGGTTAAAAATGGTATACCCAATGCGATATTCTGTGAGAAGATTTGTTTGCTAGTCGTTGCATACTACGAGTATTATATCAAAAATTCTAAGTTTCACATAATTATGTTTAAACAAATCAATAAATTTTTAACGGATTCGGATTTTCAAAACTGAACAAAAATATGTTGCAGAATAACAAGTTATGCATCATCTGTGTTAAGGAGCGCACCATTTGATTTCCGGGGGGCTTATAATAATGTAAAATGTTATCCTTCAAGTGTCATTTTGGTCTTATGAGCTTTTGGTATGTTACAACACCTATACTTTTTTATAAAAATAAGATTTTTAATGATATTTTTTAAGATTTACAGATTTAGCAAATCCCTAGAGTGCATACAACCACCACAAGAGAAACAAACTTCTTGTGATCACATAATTGATGTTATAATATGATCATTTGGCATGGTTTAATTTCAATAATAAACATGAATATACACAATAATACAAAGACACATTAAAATATTCTAATGTGTAATATGATTAAAATTTCATAGAATTTACTAAAATGTGACCCGAGTGTCGAGTCACAAGTTGGTAGTTTTGAGACATCCTGGCTACTGGTGTTCCTTGTTTGGCTGTAGTATATGTCCTTCATGAATGGCCCAATGTGCCCCCCCCATACAGACATACATGCAGTATATCCTTCATGAATGGCCCAATGTGCCCCCAATACAGACATACATGTAGTATGTCCTTCATGAATGGCCCAATGTGCCCCCCATACAGACATACATGTACTATTGGCTTGAAACAAAGAACACCAACGCAGCAGCCAGGATGTCGAAAAACTACCAACTTGCTACTTTTCATATAAAGACACTCATTTCATATTTTCAGGTCACAAATAGTAACTTAGGCTCTTTCTATTGCATTAGAAAGTACAAACAAAAACTTACACCCAAAATAAATTGGTTTAAACAATTGAAACTTTCACTCCTTCACATGAATTGCAGTTTTTTGTATAAAATGGTCACGATGCAAAGTAAAAACACAAAAACCTGGTCTACAGGCCAACAGACCCAGATTTTGCATTTTGGTAAATTTTCAGCTGTATGAATTTAGATATATTTTCAGTGCAAATATTGCAAAAAAAAATCGTATTTGTTCATATTTTTTAAGCTTTGGGTGATATTTTATGGTCATTTTAACCTCTTCCAGAAAACAAAAAATAAAAATCCTGATGGACTGCCGTACTTGGCAAGCCCGCCACTCGCACGTAGAGCAGAGTTTTTTCCTTCACCAAATATTCCTTCACCAATTATGAATACATGGATGTTAATAAATCAGGATATTACAGGCCCAACAAATTAGCTATTAAATCCAGTTGACATAGGCGGTGGAAGGAGGGGGTGCGGTTGGCTGGACACCCATAAATATTTAGATGGGAGGGTCTGACCCCCTAAAATAATAATAGAAGAAAAAATGAAGCAATAAGGGACCGCTCATTATTTACAGGGGAGGGGGGGCCGGGAAAAATGTAGGGGGGGCTATGTGATTTTCACTTTAACAAACAGGGGGGTTATGTGATTTTATTTTTCCTGATAGGGGGGTCAGGTGAAATTTAATATTAAATTATTCACTATGATTACCGGTATGATTCACTACAATAGGCCTATTTACCTCATATTTGGCCATTTTAGCCACAAAATGTAAATTTTGCGCGCTTCGCGCGAATCTATTCCTGCACCATATTTTGAGTTTAGCTTCAATATGGCAACAATTTTTTGCCCTTCGCACGCATTTGTGTCATAAACTTATTCTCTAACCAAAAGGAGCTGGATTCACATAATACCCTTCAAGAAATTTTTCCAACCACCTCATGTCATAAAGAAATCTACGCCACTGTTTATCAGCACATTAGCCATGGCAGGGTGGCAAGTCAGTCCCCTCTCCTGCTCAGTCGACAGATGTATTGTGACAAAACTTATGCATCTTCCTTTTGGTCTATTTTAGACCCTAAATTAACCCCAGTTTTTTAGTACCGGTATCAAAATGTCAAATTGCTGTCCAGGTAATGTTCTTTTAGTAGCAGATCAGTGGGACGATTTGGAAATTTTGCCCCCCGGCTCGGTGACTCCGATCAGTGGCGTAACTAGGGTTGGTAGCGCCCGGGGCAAGAAACAAAATTGGCGCCCTACCCCCCATCCCCCCGCGAATTTTTAATACCTGAAAGAATTACGCGCGGAGCGCGCGAAATTTTGGACAAATAAGGCCTACCACTAATTAATTTTGGTTACTAGAAGTTGAATATAGATCTTAAAATGTTCTTTGAATTGATTTTGTGTTGAAATGCGCGCGAAGCGCGCGAAAATTTTGACTTTCATCCCTTGGAGGGGCGCAGAATTGATGCTGGTCCTGGCTGAATTGGTCAATTTGGCGCCCCCTAACGGTAGCGCCTGGGGCATGTTGCCCCCCTGCCCCCCCTAGTTACGCCACTGACTCCGATACATCTTTCTTTGAATTTTAGCATTGAAGTAGCATATTTTCTGGGGACAGCTTGGAAAAAACTTGGATTACAATTGTGGGGAGAGGGGTGTCTTCTATACGAAGAGCCAGAGGTGGCAATCATGTTGCCATGCCCAGGGGCCATCAAAAGGTGAATCCGGCCATGGTATACCAGCAAAATGTATTTCTCGATGTGAGGGGGGGGGGGGTTACGTATTTTTTTGTCTGCAATAGGGGGGTTATGTAATTTTAGATGCTGCTAATAGGGGGGGTTGTGTAACTTTATGAACTCAATTTTGAAATCCTCCCGGCCCCCCCTCCCCTATAAATAATGAACGGTCCCTAATTGGCCTCTGCATCTTCCTTTTTAGCATGGAAAACACCAAGGTTTTGGCCAAAATAGGGTAACATTGCAAAAAAATCCACGCTTACGCGCACTAGCCCATAGAATAGCAAGACACACCTTCATTTGAGGCTTAAGGGTAGACGAGGTGTTGTTGGTCGAAGCAACCTAAAAATCGATTTTTATTATCTAGATTAATATATTATTGAGAGATGCCAATGGGTTATGAAAAAAAAATCTGAAATTTGCGAACGTAGGGAGCGAAGCGACCGAAGTCTCGCCCCCACGGCCGGGGGTCCAGGGGCCCGCTTAAGGGCCCCTGGTGGGGTCCAGGGGCAAAGCCCCGGTGGGGGTTGAGGGGGCGAAGCCCCCCAAAGCCAGAGGGTTTCTACACACTTTTACACTGCAGGAGACACCATTTCTGAGGGTAAAATTACATTCAAATGGATTAAAAAATAAGGTTCTTTTGAGAAAACAAGCCTAGATAGCAGTATTGAAGACTATCTATTATACATGTAATATTCTTCAAGGCTTGTTTTCTCAAAATTATACCATAAAATATGCAAATTAGGTACCTAAGCCCAGGCAATTTTAGCAGAATTAGCACCCCAAAAGGCCATTTTTAACATAAAAACCAGTTTTAGACTTTTTTGAAAAAAATGCTTCCTTCATCCCAAAAAAGTGGTTTTAAATGTTCAGTTTCCTATACTTTTGTACATGAGAGACATTTTCCAAAGTATTTTTTTTGCCTAATAACATGGCCTACATGGCTGAAATGGATATATATAATGCGTAATATAAAAACGATGATTCATCAAATTTTTGACCCCCCTGTTTTTTTGTTAACTTTTCAAAAATATTTTTTGCCAAAAAAGCAAGTTATATGCCCTAAATTACTTGTTATTTATTGTTGGAAACCATAGAAATACTGATATTTTAAAAAAAGTGCCAATTTTATTTTACAAAGTTGGATAAAGTTGAACATTTTAATTACTTTTACTTCTACAAAACAGCTAGCAATGTATATTAATTCAATGTGTTCCTGACTGTTCAATTGAAGCAAAAGTAATCAAAATGTACAACTTTATCCAACTTTGTAAAATAAAATTGGCAATTTTTTTTGTTGAAATAGCAGTATTTCTATGGTTTCAACCTTGAATAACAAGTAATTTAGGCCTATAACTTGCTTTTTGGCCAAAAATATTTTTTGAAAAAAAAAAAAAAAAAAAATTTATTTATTTTTTTAGAAAATCTGATTTTTTTGGAAAAATACAAAAAATCGGAATTCCGATTTAAATCGGAAGATTGGCATCTCTGAAATTATTATTGAAAATTAACACCTTGATGTTTTGCAAAAGTTCATTCTACAAATCATATACTTTGAAAACATGCTTAATTTATTGTTGTTAATGAGTTATGTACGTTTTACAAAAGTGTTGTTGTTTCAGCCCTCTTTACAACGTAACTCAAGAACCGCAGCACCTATAAAAGTATATCTGTGGTATTTTATTTCTTCTACACGCTCGCTATGAATTGAGCAATGCAGTTTTTGCCAAAGCTCACTACCATTCGTAAGATGCTGTGAACTACCAAATCACAACATTTTAAAATAATTAATAACCTTAAATAGTGTGAAATTTAAATTGTTTGCAAGTCCAAAAGAAGTCCCAGTAAAACTGGAACAAAATATGCTTGTCCCTTGACCCCCTTAATTGCTTGAATTACATCCCTATGGAAGACATTACCTTAACTAATCTTCCACAAAGGAGGTGTGAATTTCAAATGGAGTCACCCATTCATGGTATCGAGCACTGAAGAGTTGGATCAATTAGTGACCCAACACATCAAAATGTGGCAGTTGTCTTCAAAGGTGAAAATTTAATATTTTGGCATGATTACATCACTATACTCGGATCAGCTCATAATAGGCGGGACTCATAACATTGTGGATTGATATAGAATGGCGTACAGTACACACAGCTTGGCGCAGGACCTACCCAAACTGAACTTTACCCTAGCATAAATTGGGACTTTATTGACTTGCGTAGCAACAAAAAATGAATAATTCCCGCCTATTATTACTAGCTGATCATAGTATATGGTCTTAAAACACACACTTTGAGTTTTACATTTACATTAATACAGCAGTGATGGCACCAGGATTTTTTTCCAGGGGGAAATGGTGGGAAAGTGAAATCTGGGTGTCACATGAATACATAAAATGTTGCATGTTTTGCCCTAAATAGTAGCCCTCCCCCCTTGGCTCCACTGCAGGTACTGAAATGCTAGAGTTACATTTTCAGTATCAATACCAGAGAATTTCTAAGTAACTTGACGGTACAACTTTTAGCTTCTGTTGGAAACCAATAGTCAGCCCACATGCGTTAATATGCAGGAAATATAATATAAAAATAGCCCTTGGCATTGATCACTCTTACCACACAAACTTACTATATGGACAATACATCTTTTGATGACAAAAGTGTTAAAAAAAACCACATCAGAAGGATAAGTAGGTTGTTAGTTTGCATTTTTCCTGTACAGATATTCATCAAAACTTTTTCAGAAAAAAGGACATTATATTGAAATTAATGAAAGTTTTGGCAAAAATGAAAAATTGTCACATAACATGGAGGTACATGAAAGGGATGGATACAAACTTGTCATTTTAAAGCTTGTATTTACAGTTCCACCAAAATCTCAACAAAACAAAAACAAAAAACCATTTTAACATATGTTATCAAGAACTACATTTAAAAGTATTTTTTTTTACTAACAGAAACAAATATTGACAAAGTGTCTTACAATAAATTAACAAAGTTCCAATAAAGTTGACATTTTGTTAAAACTGGTCATGCTTGCGGGAAGACCATCCTCAATGCCGAATGTCTCTTGCCATACATCCTGTACTAGCTGCTGCAATGTCGGCAACCATGTGTGTCACATGACGGCTTCCATGGGAAATGTGCAATTATTTTTGGTCTACTATTTTGAAATGCTAAAGATACCTTGGGCACTGGCATACACACCCAAACATTTAATAGATGCTAAATAAGCGCATGTGCAAAGTACTTTGACATGCTGACATCAATGCTGCACTAGAGAAAAACGTGAGAACTCCATCCCTCCTTAATAGGATATTGAGGGGTGCTAAAATAGATTCTGTCAATCAAACTCAAGCACAGCCTGTGATTGGTTAGTATAGCATAACTACGGTGATGTTAGGGCAATGCCTTACCTAATTATAGAATGTATGCAATAAACCAACCAGAATGGTATAAGAATTGAAATGGAGTCATGTCACCTGTTTTATTGCATTATAATGCAAATTGCCCCGTGGTGGAGGACTCAATTTTATTCAATGAGGATGACTCTGTCATGAGCGATGTCATATTCAACACCTCCTATTCGGTACTAACCAATCACGGGTCGTGGAGAGTTTAATTAACTTAAAGGCCCATTCAGTGATTTGCTCATCCGGACGATCGTAAAAATCATCAAAATTCAGATTTTGGTACCTTTGTCATTGTCATCGCCTGCAAGTGGTTCAGCCTAAAGCTGTGTATTTAAGACAAAATAAGACATGTTCAATGTTCATCATCATCATCGGCTGCCCATCGAGTTCGATGAAGGCTCAGTTGTCGAAGTTGATGGGTGTCTCTTTCTCCATCCTTCAAGGTACTTCTCCTTTCGCTTCCGCTCCACTGTTTTCCCAGCATTGTGGATCTTCTTCCTCCAATTGACCCGGTCACTAGCTTTCATCTCCCATGTATCAACATCCATGTCAGCTGTCTTCAGATGACGCTTCACAACATCTCTATACCGAAGTTTCTGTCCACCACGTTTTTCTTTCCTTCTGTGAGTTCAGCATACATCACAGCTTTTGGTAGTCTTTCATCAGGCATCCTCACGACATGACCGGCCCAGCGCAGTTGGCTTTTCACTAGGATGGCTTCTACGCTCTCCATTTTGGCTCTCTGAAGCACCTCTCCATTAGGGACTCGGTCCTGCCATGTTATTCCCATGATACATCTTAGGTGGCGAAGTTGAATGGAAGTTAACTTCTTGATGTGTCTCCGATAGAGTGTGTAGGTCTCAGTAGAATACAGCAGACAGGGTAGGACAAACACGCGATACAGTTTACATTTGGTCGCAAGTCTTATACCACGCTGGGACCAAACTCTTTTTTCCAGAGATCCAAAGGCACTGGTGGCACTCTGAATTGTCTTGTGATCTCCAGATCGACGGAATTGTCCATGGAAATCACACTCCCCAGGTAGGTGAAATTGGTGACCGATTTGACAGGTTCCCCATGTATGTAGAGATCAGGATCTTGGTGCTGAGTTCCAGGAGCAGGTTGGTAAATGACCTCAGTTTTACTGATGTTGATTGTAAGGCCAAATGCAACTGATGCAGTCACAAAACAGTCCATGTTCTGCAGGTCTTCAATGGATTGAGCTACCAGGGCGGTGTCATCAGCATATAGAAGCTCTTGCACACAGACTTCTTGACATCGGGTCTTGGCACGTAGACGGGCTAGATTGAAGAGTTTGCCATCTGTCTTAGAACGGAGGAAAACTCCATGCTGACCATCTGATAGGTTGTCAGATGACATTTCCAAAACAGCTGCCAGGTAGAGACCAAACAAGGTTGGTGCCAACACACATCCCTGCTTAACACCATGACAAACCGGGAAGGACTCAGTTGTATCACCATCAACTAGAACAATTGCCTGCATTCCATCATGGAATTCACGAATGATCTTGACAAAGATGTCTGGACAGCCATAATGCTCCAGTAGTTTCCAAAGTAATTCTCTATCGATGGTGTCAAATGCTTTGGTGAAGTCGATGAAGACCATGTAAAGTGGTCTTTGCTGTTCTATTGATTTCTCCTGAAGCTGGCGCAGGGTGAAGATTGGATCAGTTGTGGATCGACTGGCTCTGAACCCACATTGGCTTTTAGGTAGTATCTTACTGGCAACTTGTTGTAATCTGGCTAGGAGAATCTTTGCAAGAACTTTACCAGCAGTTGAGAGCAGGGATATCCCTTGATAGTTACCACACTGAGTGCGGTCACCCTTCTTAAAAATGGTGACAATCATTGCATCCTTAAATTCTTGGGGCAGTTCAGCTGCACCCCAGCAGTTTTGGAAAAAACTGCACAGAGCTTGGATGATGCAAGGCCCGCCAAACTTGTACACCAAAGAGGGAATTCCGTCCATTCCATGAGCTTTACCATTCTTCATAGACTTGACAGCATCTTCAATTTCTTGCATGGTTGGCGGCTTTTCCATTCCAGTTTTGCTTGATGGTTTTACAAGGTTATCCAAGACATTTGGTGCAGTGCTAGAGGGTCGGTTAAGGAGATCCTGAAAATGTTCCTGCCATCTGATCTTGATGTCATCTTTGTCAGTTAAAAGAGTTGTACCTGAGCTATTGAGAAGAGGAGAGGCAATTGAAAGCCTAGGTCCATAGACTTCCTTCAGGGCTGTGAAGAAAGCTTGAGAGTTACCACTCTCTGCCAGTTCTTGCACGGCTTCTGCTTTCTTATTCCACCATTCATCCCTCATCTGACGTAAAGATCTTTGGACATTACTTTTGCACTCCTTAAACTTTCTGCTTTTCGAGCGGAGCCCTGTCCTGAGCATCTCATTCCTGGCAACTGTCCTCTCATGAAGGAGAGCCTGGATTGGTTCATTGTTCTCATCAAACCAGTCAGCATTGCGACGGAGTGGTGGGCTTAGCTGTTCTCCCATAACCTCTTGGGTTGCCTTACTAAGAGACTGCCATTGTTCATTGATTGTAGCTTCCTTTGGCAGTCTCAGTGCATCCAGTTTTACAGATAGTGCTTCCTGGAATTTTGCTCTTGTTTCCAGGTTATCGATGAGACTTCTAACATTTGCCTTCTTGGGGAGTTTAGGCTTTGTCTTCCTCCTCATGGGTTTGATATGCAGCTTACATATTGTCCGTACAAGAAAGTGATCTGTAGAGCAATCTGCACCTCACATAACTCTGGTGGAAGTGATATCACAGATATCTCTCTGCCTTGTAAGAACATAGTCCAGCAGATGGAAGCGTTTTGAGCGAGGATGTTGCCATGAGTAGTACCATTTGTCAGGCATCTGAAAGTAGGTATTGGTCACAGCCATCTGATTCTCAGCACAGAATGAGAGCAGTAGTTCCCCGTTGGAGTTACAAGCACCTCTCATGTGGCAATGTCACATGTTACATGTTACATGTGATATGAATCTGTAATTTATATACTGACAGTATATAAATTAGCTACATGTATTTGAATGGAGCTTCAACTTCGTCAATACTGCTGTTTTCTTTGTTTTTGCCAAATCTGTCATTTCAAAAATACCAAATGACAATTTGAATGACTTATCCTTCACTTTTAAGCAATTAATAAACAATCTTAACTTGTTTACACTTGCGCTGGGATCACTGAATGGGTCTTTAATTTATTCCTGACTTTAATTATAATTATGTTTGCTTGAAGATCAAATGAACTATTTTACAGTCAAAGCAAAATGTTTAGTGAAATATAGCATATTTTTCTGTAGTCCAATGTCTGGGCCATAGTCATGAGCTAAGTATCCTGGACACATTTTTCCTGACGGTTAGGTGAAGTTGATCTTTGGTTTCAGCAAATATTTTCTCGGCAAGTTTCCTACATTCTTCTGATCCTCGCCACAGACCAAGATAAATTGGAAGAGTGTACTTTAATTTACCTACAGGTGGAAAATAAATAAATACAAGGTCAATTTGCATCAGAGTTAAATAGTTCAACATGTCGTTTCGGTTCACCATTGACTGACAGGGTTATTTATGTTCATATAGTTCAATATGTGCACAATATATATGCCTAGATATCTACCAATATGGTATATTTTACTCAATTTTATTCTGTCAGAAATGTGATACCTGACATTGTGTTTGGAGTCACTGGTAACTGTGTTCACGAAATATAAAAAGGGATTACCTGATCAACTCCAATTATTTTATTAGCGTTGTCTCTAATCCATATTTCAAAACCACAAAATGTTTTATCTGCCAAGTTTTGACCCAGAAATTGGTAACTGTATTCACATACATGCATAGTTGTATACACAAATACAATACAAAACAAAAGAAATACATTATCACAATATCCCTAGTTCTTGGCTAAAACCAGGGGGTTTAACCTTTTATTTCAATTCAATTGCCACACAATTGTGCAATTTAAAGAGAAAATATCACTTTTTTGCCAAAATATTTTAAGTTGTTTACTTCAAGATGGAGGACTTAAGCGTATGTGACAGCATGTATTAACCAAGCATAATGCTATGCATAGAATGTGTTACAGCGCTCAACCCATTATTGCAGAATAAAAAGCTCTCACATGCATGTATTTTTTGGGGGGCTTTGGGGGTGCGAGCCCCCGGGGTAAAAGCAGGGGGCGGCCAAAACGAAAGGGGCGGTGGAAGAAGAAGGGGCGGCAAAGTGGGGTGGCGGCAGAAGAAGGGGCAGCAAAAAGAATTAGTAAAGCAAAAAGGGCGGAAAAATTGTGAAAAAGTATAAAACATTTTGAAAAAATGGTACTATGTGTTGTAGCGCCTATAATCCTTTTTTTTTTTTTTTGCTCTTCACTTTTTCAAACCATCGAAACAAAAATTGGGTCAACCTTTTCGGCTGTTGAGGAAGGGCGGCAAAATTGACTGCTCTCACATGACGAGTTTTAACAAATCACAGTGCACGATTTTAATAATGGGTTGTGAGGGTGATAGAATAATAAATAATGTATCGTTGTATCTTTCCTTCCAATTCTTGTATAATTTTGTTGTTGTGTCATTATCAACATTCCCATCATAATCCCAGTCCCTGTACTACACATAAAACTATGATGGATACATGTAATCATAACCAACAACCATAATCACTTTTGAGCATTATTAGTTCTGACCACCAAATCACCAAAATATGTGATCTGCTCTGACAAAACAAGGAACAAGTTGCATTTTTGACATTTCATGATTTGAATACAAATGTAAGCACTAGACAATACGCTTTAAAATGAGACCAAAATTATATTAAAAGCATCCAAGATATGGATAATTTTGTAAAGGATACCTTTATATTTGTCCAAAATTGCTATTCTGAGTAGTGTGCCAATTAGTTTCCTGCCTTACACAGGGTTGAATAGGGATTATTATAGTTCAACTGTTATTTATTGATTAAATAAACCTCTTTTTAATAAGCACTTTCGAGGATTTGAAAGTCCACTTGTCCCACAGTCATATATCATGAAATTATTTTCTTTATGGAAATGTCATCTTTAAGGGGTACTATACCCCTGGCCAATTTTGTGCCTATTTCTGCATTTTTCTCAAAAATTATAGCACATTGGTGCTAAGTAAGATATGTATATTATAGGGGTAAGGACTACAACTACTGCACTGAAAATTCAGCAACTCAAGACAAGAAGTTATTGATTTATTGATCAAATATTGGTTTTCCCTCATTTTTTACTGTAACTCCACAACTGTTGTCTGTGCTGAAATAAAATTTCCAGTGCAGTAGTTGTAGTCCTTGCCCCTATAATATACATATCTTACTATAATATTTGAGAAAAATGCAAAAATAGGCACAAAATTGGGCAGGGGTGTAGTACCCCCTTAAAGGCCTATAACTCAAAAACAGCAGCATATCAATTTTTTAACGGTTATAATCGTTGACTGTACTGCAGTGCATTGTTAACTAACCCTGTATGCCGCCCTCTTTTGGGACTTCTACTTATTATGCTGTTATCAAATGATCTCTGTTAAAAATTGATATGCTGCCCTCTATTTAGTAAAGCAGTGATCCCCTGTTCTCTAAATAATAAAAATAATTCATGTGTAACATGAATTTACCAAAAGCCGAATCCGGATTCAGCTGTCTGCCAAATTCATAATAATATTAAGCACCATCACTTGGCTAATATAAGATAACCTGAATTGTCAGATTTGTCAGATATGAACAGAATGCTATGGGATAAGACATAAGACATGTTCTTTGAATGATCTAGAAATCACATTGCAAAAGCCAGGGCCTAGCCAGCTTTCTTGGTTGGGGGGAGGAGGCAAAATAAAATTTCAGGAGCACAGAAAAAAAATTGCAGTTGCATCATACAATACATATACCGGTTTAGTTGTTTAGAGAGACTGTACATGTCTTTGAGCTTCCAAAAAAGGTTTTATTGGTACGATGTGCAGATTTTATATTTTATACTATTTTCGCCCATTATCAGGATGAGCTTCAAGCAGGAGGTTAACAACTATCTGGGCCCCAACCCATCAGCGCTATCACACTGATAGCAACTGTTAATGCCTTTTACACTATTTTGGCCCATGATCGGGTGAATTTTGGTGGTAAAGGGTTTTCCTTGCCCTTTTCTTTTCCTTTGCTCTCCTGATTTTCTCTTTAATTTTTTGTCACAAGGGCACTGTTTTCTTTCATTTTTTTTTGCAAGGGGGGGGGCCTGCTGGCTACGCTACAGGCGAAAGCAAACTAGGAGCTAAGCATACCCTAAACTTACTGCTTACCTTGGCTTTGTAAAAATTGCTCTATATTTGGATATTGTGGTTTGTACTCATGTTTGATGACAAGCTGAGACCATCTCAACCGCACCTGAGAGATAACATGAGATATCAGACTAATTAACACATATTATTATTACACACTTAAAACTAGGTAGGTCTTAGGCAATGAAATGAAACCCTGTTCTACAGGCCTGACCGACCCAGATTTTAAAAATTTGCTGAATTTTATCCCCTATAAAAATGAATGCCTACCAAAATTTCCAAAATTTTAGGAACTTTTTTTCTTGTATTTCACATTTTTTAGGGTAATTTGCTAAATAAAGCCAACGACCCCACTTGAAAGGTCCATCCGCCCATAGAATGGATTTATTTCTTTACACATGATGAAATTGGTAACAAAATACCCATTTGAAATCCACACAGCTCCCTCAATGGTATCCCCACCTTAATGATGGAAGACTTTCTTTCACACAACACCAGCCTAGCCCCTTGTGATCTAATACCATTCCAGGCGGGCCCTGTCAGGCGTTGACCAAAACCCACCCCACTGTTTCATGGAACTTTTCCCCAATTTTCAATGAGGTAGAGCATCCTTACACAAAACACCAGCCCTGGCAACATGTATCAACAGACTGATGTTCCATTATTCTAAGCCGTAGACCCGTCTTGAGGTTCTAACCATATAAAAAGATTAAAACTGACACAATTGGAGCTTTTTACATATCATTTATTCCATTTTCTTCTTCCTGTTCTCGTTTATTTTAGTGGTCCAACCAGCCCCAAACATCAAATGGCCCTGTGTGAAGCTTCCCAACTTCTCCATGGCTAGTCCGACCATGAAATGAATCCATACCCCATTGAGGACGAATTTGGAATTCCAACCAGATTCAACTATTTAAATAATTCCCGATACAACCATTTTATTTTTCATCCATAAAAATTAAAGTGGAAAATGTGAGGGAGATTGTGGAATTCCAAACAAACATTTGAGGTCCAGTAATTGACATACTTAGTATTCTTTTACTAGACTGCTGCCCTCAGTCGTCAACCGTCTGGATTGACGACTGAGAAAACTACGTGGAAAAAAAGTGACGGATTTTGCAACAGGATTCCTGTGGCATAGAGCATGCGCAGTTGTGTCCATATTGACCTTTTGACCGAGTTTGTTGTTTTTAGAAGTTCAGAGCGCGATCTTGTCACAGCGGCGCGGTACAGCGACGTGATACACGGGCGCCGCTAGTCATTCGCGCTACGTCGCACAACTGAAGTCGCATTGAATAGTTTTCAGAAGTCCGTCATGATATTGGCTGTAAGATAATCAGTCGTCACTACGAAGCATACACAGTACATGCGAAGTGTAGACGGCTGATTGGAATTAGTCTATTCTTTTACTACCTTGGCATGATGAGAAAATGATCTGTCATTACAATAATGAGTTTTGGCAAAAAAGAAAAATTGGTATGGGCAGGAAACAGGAACAAGGAATCACCATATATTTGCTTAATATGTACAACACAGCAGGCTACCTAATTATTATACGTAGTTCTTTGGGATAATAGGATCAACAAATTGTAATCTTTCCCCAGAGTAGGCCAGTGCACATAAATGTTGAAAAAAAACCCAGTGCATCCTGCCGGATTCGAACCGGCAACCTTCGTAATACTAGCACGACGCTCTAACCAACTGAGCTAAAGAGGCACATTGGAGGAGAGTGGAATTATTAAGTATAATAATTTTCATACTTATGTGACTTTGTGTATTTGTTATAAATATGCAGTTCTGATGCCTTCTGCTAGGAATGCGACGAACATCATTTGAATTGAACCTAATACCTATAGATTTATATCTTGCGCTCTTCTCCAACGTGCCTCTTTAGCTCAGTTGGTTAGAGTGTCGTGCTAGTATTACAAAGGTCGCCGTTCGAATCCGGCCGGATGCACTGTTTTTTTTTCTTCAACATATATGTGCACTGGCCTACTCTGGGGAAAGATTACAATTCGTTCAGCAGGCTACCTACCTCAGCATTGTCTGTTTGTACTATAGTCTTGTAGCTACTACACAGTTTGTCCATGGTTCCATCTGGTAGATTTGGACCAATCACAATCTGATCTAAGAAGTGCACTATTTGGTAGGTATTCCAATTGCTAATATCTGTGTTCACACAGTTACTCTCATTCTAAAACAAACAAACATACAAACATTTGGTCTAAGAAGCTGTTTTTGTTTAAACTTGTATTTGCTGTTGAAGTATATATCGTTATGAATTCGGCAGAGTGACGAATCGAGAATTTTGAGCAAATTGAGTTTTTGCATGCTTATGATTATGTTTCAGGTTATCTTTTATTTCCACCAAAAATTAATGGTAAATCTTACTCACCGACGTAGTTATTGAAATTTTGATTTGGACGAATCACGCCTAAGTGCGATAAATGAATTGGCAGAGAGGCTTAATCGTATACTTAGCTGTACAAATCATGTTGATCTATAGTATTTTATAGCGGGAAACCCCGAATTTTATATATTACATGTCCTATACTAATATTTTTGATACCAACGTATAGCTGAAGGTATCCAGTGATACCAAAATAAGTACAAACATTCCCCACATGATATTGCTGTGATTTAATAATGTGAGTGCGCGCCCGTGAAATTGAAAAATCCCGGAAAATCATACACAAAATATAGGCCAATATTGTTATTTTTGCTTTAAAAGCCTCGAGTTTTTGCTAAATATTACAGGGATGACTATTTATAACTTATATAGCAAGTTAACTTAGTTAAGTCTACATAGCCTTAGCACAACCAGTAATTTCTACACAAAAGCCCCAAATCAAGAATGCGTGCTATGGTTTACACGTAGCTGAATGCGTATTCGACCTCTCTCTGTGCAGTGGTAGAGACATTTTGGATACAGCATAAAGCCGAATAGCTGTTAAAACGCATTTTGAGGGATATATCGATTATTTCAGAACATGCAAGTATTTAATAATTCGTGTACATTCACTTCTATAATATACATTTCAAATGAGTGCTCACGAATGTTCTAAATTTTAGAAGGACCAATGGAATGGTACCAAGATTTTCAAACGCCGTTTACTCAGAACAGCAATTTTACGTATTCGGCACTCTGCCGTGTTCATAACGATATGTGACATGATCAAGGGGAATGAGTCACATGTCGGCCCTGGTCGAAAATGAGTTTTACACATGTTAGAGCTTTCAGAAACTGAAAACCCCATATTGATACGACTTTTCTTTGTGAATAAAACTGTGTAAAACGTCGGTGATTCCATCTGACCAAAAGTGAGTTTTTCTGGTTGACCAGATTTAATTATCTACTAATTAATTTTCTTTGTGAAGTTATGTCAATTTATCAATCGCTGAAAACAATATAAAACAAAAGAATTTTAACACTTTCTTTGCCAATATCTCAAAATCAATATTAGCGACATCCGACTCATTTCCTTGATCATGTCACATATGTGCATTAGAATTTAGATACAAAAAACAGATCCCAGACATGGATGTATTTTGCATGAAATCAAGTATTTACAGGGTAAGGGGTGGGGTTAGAGTTAGAAAAGGGCAGCATGGTTAGTTTTGGACAGCTAATGCTCTTTTTGAAAATAAGCTCTGGGAAAAAACCTAAAATTTATGATATAATACAGCAAAACAATAAACAATAGACAGGTTACCAAGTGTTAATGTTGGTATTGGTGCTCTTGTTTCAGGCAAAAACAGTGTCTCAAAAGTCCACAAGCATAGATTTTACAATATCAATATTGTAGCAAAAAAAAGGTATTGGCTGCACACATTAAAAAAAAATCATAAATTATGCAGAATACCCAATAACTAACACAAATAATAAAGTTGTTTAAAGGTTCACTACCCATTTGTTTCTGTGTCATACTTTTTTCATGGCCTTCTCTTAGAAAGCTATAGTATTCGGCAAAATCCTTTGGTGGTGTCTGACTGCGCTTCCTGATTATCGCTTTGCTGCAATTTGATTGGCGAATGAGGTGCCGATGCGATGATGACATGATTTAATTAGCCAATCAGAACCCCACTTCCTTGTTTACGCTATAAACAGCGCCAAATCAGCAGACCGCTGAAGAACCTTGCTGACAACTATAGCCATGCTAGCTAGCAAGTTGCTTACCTCATCATTTCCTACACCCATCCATTTATAGGCCAATTTTTCAGCAGGTTTCATGAGAGATTCTCCTGCTGACAAATCTGGAACATATGGTGGCCATGAGGAGTCATTCAACCAATTGGTGAACTCAAACCCTGACCTAGACATGAAAACAAACAAACACACAAAAATGTAAAAAAAGACAGGGCTGTCAACTCTCACACATTCAGCATGAGTCTCACACTTTGGGGCACTTTTTCATGCCAAGGTAGTAAAACCTCGCACAGGGCTGCCAATTCTCAAGCATTTCCATACCAAGGTAGTAAAACCTCACACATCGCCTACATTTTGTCCCTACCTAGCCCCTACCGTTTAGTTTCTCAAGTACTGTGGCTAAAAAACAAAAGATTCAACATTTTTAGTGTGTAAAAATAATATTCTGTCCCGGTATGCCCCTTGACAATATCTCACTCCAGGCAATTCCGAAAAGGACAGCCCTGGCAAAGGTTCATAACATACCGGGATATGTAAGCATTGTTGGGATGGTGAAAACTATCAAACGGCATTGGTTGATAGTAAATATATTGAATGGTATTCAACCGAAGAACCATTGACATAGCCAGGACTATAGTAGGGTGCGGAGAAGCCAAATTTTCGTCCCCATTTGTCAATTTGTTATCCTATTGTTACTTTTTGAGTAATTTTAACGACAATTAACTCTTTGCCATCGCCATTTTATCCCTGAAAAATATATATGGGGTATTTCCTACATACCAACTAAATGTACTCCTCAACTTACTTATTTTCTACACCTTGCTGTTTTAACTCTGGGAAGAAATCTAGGAAGAAATCAAGCAAATCCTCGGCAACAACACTCTACAAGAGAAAATAAACATATAATACAAAAACTAAGACCTTTAGGCAACAATACCTCAACAAAATTCCAGTTGCTATGAAATTTTGAGACTGGCCATGAACTGAGTGCTGCAGATTCTTGAATGACATAATAGACTCATCCACATACTCCAAACATTAAATTGGTGTGATTGCAACATATGACTATTAACCATACTTACCATAGTATTGGGCTATTCCAGTTGAAATCCATACACCCTATGGAAGACATGACCTTAATCTTTCACACAAGGAATGTGAATTTCAAATGGGGCTGCATGAATGGGTGACTCCATTTGAAATCTTCACCCCCTGTGTGTGAGATTAAGGTCATGTCTTCCATGGGGTGTATGGATTTCCACTAAAATAACCATTATCCTAATTTATCATAAATATTATATCACTCAAACGTAAATGCAAGACAGTTCATTGGTCTATTACCATTACATATTTTCACGATCAACCAAAGTACGGTAGTTGAATACTTTTTACAGCAACGATTATGCTGCACAATACCTTATTACCCTTTGCTCATTAGGCAGAGCTATGGAAGACGCTCCTTTCTAGCATGATGTGTATATATTGTTAAATGTTCTAAAATAAATAACAAAAATATAGCTATCTTAGAACTTAATTATTTATAATATTTTTAATGATAACATTATTACAATAATAAATGTATTTGCAATTGTAGGGAATACATCACACCTTGGTTACTGGGTCATGCTTGGTTTGAACACTAGATAGCAACCCATTGACTTTGTGTTGAGATCATTTTGATTGTGGTTCTGAACACAGATAGGGCGAACAAGTTGACCTGGCAACGATCGTATTTGATGTCACACTACAACAGCGAATACTAAATCAGAGTTCAAGCTGTACTAAAACTGTTGCCCAATGCAATGCATGCTTGAAACTCTGCCTATTGTCATTACAGCTTACTTTATGCTTGAATTTGATACAGTAGGCTTTCAAGAAATCACAGAATTTAGTTCTGCTTCCTGCCAAGTATTCCAGATAAGTGACGAATGCATATCCCTTCTCATAAGGCACTTCATTATAAATCTCCTCCAGGTCAATGTTTCTGTCCAAGGCCACTCTCAACTTGTTTAGTGGATGACTCTGTCAAGAATAATGAAATATATGTTATTTCAAAGATTGGCAGGTTTTTCTATTAACACCTACAGAATGGTGCTCTTTTTTAAACAAGTTTATAATCAGCTGAAATCATGATTTATAAAAGCTTATACATGACAATTAATATTATAATATTATGATAATTTTGATTTAATTTTGATATAATAATTAGCAGATTGGAAGCAGTGGACAATACAAATCCTTATTTTGTATGTGAATCGACTGAATGGATTCTACAATTTATTAATTCTGAGTGGATGTTAATAACAGATTAATATTGAATGAAATATTATATCTTGATGATACAGCTGTCTTTTTCTTCTAGATGGAAAGGTAATGGGTAGAATGCAAAAAAGATTCAAATCATACCTCTCCTGCTTCTTTGTATCTGTTCTTCAAAAGAGCCCTCCCAGTAGCGGCTTCAAGACATGTTAGTGCCTCACCATGGACCTCATGACAAATACATCGCTGAGCGTACATAGTAAAGCCTTCATTCATCCAGAACTCAGTCCAGGCAGCATGAGTGACAAGATTACCAAACCAGCTGTGGGACTGAATCAGATCAAAACAAATTATATCTGATGTTTGGGGCTGGTTAATATAAAAGCAAACAACGAAAACTATATGCTGTAGTTATAAAAACAAATTCAAGTCAAAAACAGAAGGCAAGTTCAAATAGTAGAACAGGGTTTTTTTGTCACCTAAAGTCTAAGAGGAAATATATAATGAACTTACAATTTCATGCATGACCACATCTGACATGGACCCGTCTCCTACTAACACACATGGTGTGATGACAGTCAAGCATGGATTCTCCATACCACCAAATGGGAATGAAGGAGGCATCACTAAGACGTCGTATCGTCCCCAAACATACGGGCCAAACAGACGCTCACCAGCCTGGATATAATCCTCTACTGACCCTTCAAATTCTTGCCTCGCTTTTTCCTGTAATAAATTAAGATGAATCTTTGCATAAATGTTAGTGAGTTTGATCTTCACCTTTAGAATGTAGAGATAACTTAAGCAACTAGGCATCTTGTATTTTGCTATTAGGCAAAAAAAAAAGGTTTGTCTCAAAGCTCACGAGAAATTTAAAACAAATGCGATATGAGATTTTTTTTTTTTTTTTTTTTTTATTCCCGACTTTTTTCATGGTATAACGTATTTTGAGAAAAAAGTCTGATTTTCGCCGATTTTTTCTGGAAAAAACTATAAAAAAAAATTTTTGAAATAAAAAAAATTTCTGCATTTCTTTTTTGTCAAATCGTGCGATTTTACAAACGCGTGCGCTAGCTTTGAGACAAACCTTTTTTTTTTTTGGGCTTACAGTTTAAAACCATACATCCCATGGAAGACATGACCCTTTAAAGTCCACATAGGGACTGAGAATTTCAAATGTGATTACCTGAATGGGCGACTTCAGTTGACTTGAAATCTACACTCCCTGTGTGGGGGACTAAGATCATGTCTTCTATGGTGGTGTATGGATTCCAACTGGTATAGCTGATAATAGCTCATTACATCACCCATGACAGGTACTATGACATTATAAACCTACAGTATGAACACAACTGCTTTATTCTATGATTATTTGAGGTCACAGCATAGGTGGCACAACTTGATATTGCCAGTAACTTTTAGCTAATATCCTTCAGGTATTTCCTACAGTAAAGATAGAATACACTACTTTAAATAAGCTTCACAATAATTATCTTGGTGCCCAAGTTTTGTGGGTAGTTAATAGTCAAAATTATTTGTATTGTCATTTTTTAGTCCACTCAATTCTTGAGCTCCAATGTGTGACCACTTGACTATTACATACCAGAAGACATGGTTCGGTATATACAGCACTCCTAGGCCCTATGTCTACACTGACAATATCGCCTACTGCCAGACATATAAGATATGATGTTACAGGCAGTTCCAGGCTGAACGATGTAGATATTTGGTTCGGTTCCTTTGCCTCGCCTGTCTGCACTCATCACAGCTGAGAAACCAGTAGGTACCTGTCATAATAGATTGAAACAGTCAAATGATTGACAACTAAATTGTTTGAAAATTTTATTACAGTCATTGGCAGAGATCAACTCGGAATGATGTATTTGATGGCAGAGGCCCTGTGTAGTTCAGCATAGATCAACATGAAATAATGCATCTGATGGCAGGGCAGCAGGTCCTGCGCAGTTCAGCTTATTTTAGATCAACATGGAATGATGCATCTAACAACGGTAGGGCAGAGGCCCTGCACAGTTCAGCATATTTTGTCTGATTTTGTCAGATGCAACATTTCAAGTTTATCTCTGCTGTCGACATAAGTTTGGAGAAGATACAAGTAGAACAAATACAGGCAAACTGATGAAAACATTCAAAGATTAACATGTGCAAGATGAAATTCCAATATGTAGTGTTAGGCACACATCAGTATCAAACCATCTTTAAAAATCGTAAAGAAGTGGCTGAAAACTATGGCCAAATGTGGGAGTACATGTCCCCATGTCAAATCATTGTTTGACTCTTGTTTCTGCTATGTTTTGGCAACCCCGACACAAAATTTGAATGCAGTAAACTACTGCAGTCTGGGTAACATTAGGTCAAATCAGGAAGACCAATTACACTTAAAAGTAATTAATTTCAAGCTACATGGAAGACACTGGTGCTATAGAATACCTTGACTGATGCAGAAAATGTTGACTTGACAGAGGGTGTATCAGTAGATGGGAACAAAGCTCTGTTATGTACAGGAAACCCAAGACAGTAGAGGTATGGTTTACACTTTCCTGCAAGATAAAATCATACAAACAAATGATATTGACCATGGGCCTATTTGGAAGACTGTTCTTACACTTTGTCTCAAAGAGTTTAGATTAGAGAATACCAACTCCAAATAGCAATGTGCATACTGCTATAGGGAGGGCGAGTTAGCGCAGCGGTAATTCCTCGCTTTGCACCACTGAGGTCCCGGTTTAAGCCCGGGCGCCGCCCAAGGACTCATGTGCACTTGGTTTATCCCGATTCCATGCTCGCTCTCGCAGGTTTTCTCCGGGATCTCCTGTATCGCAAAAAATCGGTGATTAGTTGTTTGGTTTATATCAAAACTTCCTTCACCCAATGGAATTTGGGGAGCTGCACAGATAATTGGTGGATGTTACAATCTAAATGCGGATAGGTGTGCGCCGCTCGGCAGCAACCTAGTTGATGCGATCTGATTGTGATGATTCACCAGTGCAGCAAAATTACAGCGCTTTGAGTCCTCTAAGATCTGGAGAAAGGCGCTTTATAAATCCAAATTTTTTTTTTAATGGTAAATCTGCGGCATTGCATTATTACAATTTAATTACACTAACATTTCATTTAGGCCACCCTTTAATTTAGCGCTCAGACACTTTGGGTTGTCGCCTGGTCTCTGACCGAATTGTAACAATTGTTAATTATTTATTTATCTATTACAAATAAATAAAAATTCAAAGATCTGTGTATACCTACCAGCTGTTTGTGCCGGCTCCAGCCAGCATATTCCTGGTCCGTTGCCAGCTGTGTATGATATGGCCAATTCAAACTCGTCTCCAGCGCTACATGATAGTGGTATATGAAGTGCTGATCCATAAGCTGTATAAGGTGCTACTTCAAATTCTACTGATTGGTTCTTGTAAATAACTTCATGAATAAACATGGTGTGATGTGTGTCCAAAGTCACTGAAAATACAAAATAGTAACCATATACTCACTACAAATTAACCTTCATGATCAGGGTTTACTTTAACGCATAAAACACACGTATTTACGCGTTCAGGCACTTTTCTGACTTCTTCAAATCCAAAGTCCCAAAGTCCAATGCGTATAAAATCTTGAAAACGCATACGCTCAGATATTGCAAGATTTGAATAGAGAAACACCCGATATTGTGCATTTATTCTCGGCTTTTGGAGTCTTTTTGGCATTTAGGACCTACTCCCGCACATCGTCATCATCCCTATATCTTCGTGTCAAAAATTGCTGTGATAGTACAGCGAATCCTCTCGTTTTTCAACAGCTACGCATCACGATTTTGTTCGAGATAGGCCGAGCGACTCAGGCTAAGCATACCATGACTATCATATGAGATACAACAGAGTTTCTATATTCTACACATTATTATGATTTGTGCATGCTCTAATACCCCATATGATGTTTCTATTACAAGAAAATCGATTTGTTTTCAGGTAAAACCAGGGTTTTGTTTCCAGTACACTCACCGAAAAAGCAATACACTAATTAGCGGGCCTTGCAGCTTGCTGTGGATATCTTTTACCGCATTTTAAAAGTAAAGATTTTGAAATCCAAAGTAAAAATTGTGATATATTTAATTTTGAGAATTACAATTAATACTTTATAGGTATAAAGGAACACGTTTAGCCCATTCAGTTAAGTTCCAGGTGCAAGCCCTATAACACAATGCATATGTAAACTTTCTTTATCTGTGTCAATAATAGAATATTGATTTCAACGGAGTATTGAGCTGTATGGAAAAAAAAAATTATAATACAGGGTGTTGACACTGTGTCCCGATATGTAGGTCCCATGCACATTTTGTCAGCATCGATCCATGTATGTTTTAGTGATTGCGAGTCTCTAAAATTGTATAGTGTCAGTTTGAAATGTTGCAAATTGGGTTCCCGGGTCCTTTTTTCTGTTTAAATGAGGCACCAAATATGTCTTCAATTGGACTTTAATTTTGCAAAATTTTCCCTCTCAGGGGGGAACATCCCCCCTCAGACACCCCCATGCGTAGTGGATAAACAAGTGACCATTTTCGCTTCTGCTTTCGACATTTGCCAATTTAGGCCCTATTAACACAATTTATAGGTATAATGGGGAAAATGTGACAACGAAAGGCTTTATGGTCATTTCACAATTTTCGGCTTTTCAACTGTTCAAACTTAAATTTTACACAGTATAAAATGGTCCACCAAATCGCTTCAATTAGGTCTTCATTTTGCAAAATTTTCCAAGTTCTATTGGGGGAACATCACCCTGCTTAGTTGATAAACAAATGGCCTCTTTCATTTCTGCTTTCGACATTTGCCAATTTATGTTTTTACACAATTTATAGGCCTATACCGTAGAAACCCGTCTATAAGGAATAGAAGCGACTGTGATGATAGCATATTTCACGCTAGCGCCCTCCACAATATTATATCATTATGGAATTTGAGCAAATCATTTACCGACGCAAGCAGGTATACAATGTATTATTTTATCTTTATTTCGCATCTCACGAGCATAGCTCACTTGGCTCCGGCAAGGCATAAGACTTTGGTTCTTTAGATCGGAACTTCGGAAGATGGTGAGTTCGAGCCTCATCACGGTCACACAAACTTTTATAAACAAAATATTGTTCAAACTTTTCATTTATATTTTCTTGCATTTTCTAAAGACTCCTTTTTCGTGATCATTTTTTTTTTCATATTTAGTTTAATTTATTCTATTGTTTTTCTTTTATTGTTTCTTTTCTTTGTCTTTTTTTATTTTTTAATTTTATTTTTTCCTTATTTTTCTTTGATTCATATAATATTGGCAGGATAAGGAGAGGAGGAACTAAAGACCCATTCAGTGATTTGCTCATCCGGACGATCGTAAAAATCATCAAAATTCACCTTTGTCATTGTCATAGATGTGGTAACATAGCCTGCTAGTGGTTCAGCAGAAAACCGTGTGACACATAATATACATTTGGCTACATTTTATTATACGATAAATATGAATTTATTAAACATGGTAACAAATATTCTCTAGCAGATCGGTTATCTGATGGAACTGGTAGGCATAGGCCTATTATAAATTCGGGATATTAAATATTTTCCTGACGAGACAGATCTGCGCATGTGGTCAAAGACGATTCCTTACTAGCCACAGACCGTCTGCTGGAATTAGTTGAATCGCTATGGCTGTTGGTCGGACCTCTCATCTCTCCACATCGATTGTGACCTATCCCGACATTGCCCTTATGAACTCACATCCTCCTGTTTTATTTCAATACGCTGGCGGTTACGTAATAATCGGTTTAACTACCATAGCAATAGGTGAAAACAATTTTTGAATATACCGCGTTATACACTGATACGCTCAGGCGGTACCTCTTCATTGAACCATATCATGCTGCACCTGTAAGATCTTTGAAAAGACCAGTATTGTATTCAATCTATGATTGCAGACATACACAGTACAGGTGATGAGTGTTACCTGCTTGTAGCGCAGCGCGATATGTTCAAAATTGTTTTCACCTATTGCTATGGTAATTAATCCGATTAATTACATTTAACTTCACCAGCGATAATGGCCGAATAAATTCTGACCATCACTTGGCTTGTTGGATTCGTTTATACTACAATTCGCTGTCGAGGTGACGTAATAATCGCAATAACTACCATCAAGCAGACTGCACTAATCACCGCGTATGTCACCAAACATAGATTGAATACCACTCTTTTCATAAATACTAATCTTACATGGCGAGTGATTAGCATTTCTTTGACAACTATGGTTTAATGCATAGGTGCCACGTGAACGATGAAGTGCAGGGCTATATATTCAAATTGTATTCATCAATTGCTATGGTAGTTAATCCGATTAATTACGCCACATCGACAGCGCTTAATAGCCTATAGTATGGGTTCAAGTGGAACAAAAAATAGTGTATGTCCATTGCTAGCTATGGTAATTAATCATGTTAGTGTTTACATCACTACTTCGGTGAAGACAAGAGAAGCGTGCCTTCTCTACCAACGCCTGTGATATAACAGGTGCAAGCGAAAACAAAATTGAATGACCAGAATAGTTTCCTTTGTCAGATGAATTGATTGAAGTTTTTGAAGACACTCTATTCTTGATGGGACAATAGATTCAAATATGGAATAATTATTATTCCTCATCTATTTTTTTTTATTGAAAAAACTGCAATTGTGGCAACAGAACAATATTTATTTTGATTTCATTTCAAGTAGAAACAAAATTGTGCTTAAGCCAAAAACGCACCCTACCTCAAGAATTGGGATGGCAAAAAGGTGAAAGATAGGTTTTTATAGCAAAGACGAGGACAGACAAGTAGTTACAACACATCTGTCTAACCGTGGGTTTCGCTTATTATTTAGAATAAATGCTTTTACTAGTTTCTATAAAACCACAAAATTACTAAAAAAACTATAAAAAAACTAAAAAAAAAAAAAAAAAAAAAAAAAAACGCACCTAAAATTAAAAGTAGAAAGGTAGAGATTTAAAGAAAGATAAAAAGAACATGTCAAAAAGTTAAAATTAAACGAGAATGAAAAACGGAACCGGTGCCCGGACCATGCATGCTCTCTTCAGCATGTCTTCAGTTCCAAAGTCTGACGCTCTATCAATTGAGCTATACGATCCTGATATACGAAACAGTCGTTATTATGTCAATACAATTGATTGGTGTTACAACATACTTAGATGGAATGCATAGCCACCCAGTGCCAGTATATATTTGCTCAAACTCCAAATACAACAAGCAACCAATTTTATTGAGGGCGTTTCTTAGGTATATCCTTGTAGACGGGGTTTTACGGTATACTATAATAGGGAAAACTTGCCGTCCACGATAAACTCCATGGACTCATTTCACAAATGTTCGGATTTTTTAAACTAAAATTTTACACATCAATAGTGCCAAAATGATCCACCAAATTGCTTCAATTAGGTCTTCATTTTGCAAAAGTTTCTTACTTCTCAGGGGCATTTTTAAATATTATTATTTTCTTCTAAAATTTCCTCCACCCCCTTCTGACTGCTCTAGATCCGCCACTGCTCCAAACAGTGGCGTAGATTTCTTTTTTTGACTCGGGGGGTGTGAAAAAATGTCTTGAAGTATAGTGAATCCAGCACCTTTTGGAGAAAGAATAAGTTTATGGTACAAACAAAATTTGCCATTTTGTAGCTAAACTGTTGAAATATGGTGCAAAAGTGGAATAAATTCGCGCGCATCGCACACAAATTTGCACATTTGGGGCTAAAATGGCCAAATATGAGGTTAATAAATGGCCAAATATGAGGTTAATTTGGTCAGAAACCCACATACAGGCGTGAACATTGGGGGATGATTGTATGAACCATCGCCCTGGCAAAACATTGCGGGAGATTTCCCCCCACTCCCCTCCGGATCTACGCCTATGGCTCCAGAAACACACATATTGTTAAAAATGTCTTCAAAAATAATATTATAAAAATACCCCTAGGGCAATGTTTTTGACTCCTTCAGAGGAAAAATTCACAATTGAAAGGGTCAAAAAAATTTGAAAATACCCCTTCAGCAAAATGCTTAAAGAATACCCTGTTCATGATTCAATTTCCTCTCACATTACTTGAATTGAACCTTACTTTTTTTATAACATTTTATAGCAATTTCATTATTGAGTAACATTAATTCTGTGAGGATACATTATTAACAAACCTTCATGACATTGAGTCTATAACCAGCTGATTCAACTGATGATGGACAGCACCCCACAATACCATGCCATAGTAACAACATGGCTCACCTTCCAGGGGCTTGTGGTTTTCACTTCTTAGGATGAAATTTGCTAAAAACAATAGCTTCACATTCAAGGTTTGAGTCCGAAGCTATCGAAGTTCAGAAGAAACACAGAAAATCAAGACAGGTGATCACATCAAAATGTCATAATATTTAACATGCATGACATAAAATGACAATGCTGATATACCAAATGCTCATTTGCAAATTCGCTACATGAAATGTACTAATTTGAGTGATGTTTAAGATTTCACATAATCTAGTTGATATTGACGGGAAAGACCACCTCACCAAACTCCAATGTTTACTTAAAAATACCCATGCTCTGTCCTATCAATGACAACAATCAAGAACTCGCATCCGGGAACTAAGTTTCTTTCCATGGACACCAAAGCCTGGAATGACTTGCCCCATGGCATATATTGGATTCAACCAAACTCACAAGCTTCAAGACAGAACTCGTCAAACTCCTGGACTCGAAATTTCATAGCCCTCAACAAACCCAGTCACTCCAACAACTCAGATCATTTATAGGTCATAACCCTCTGATGTGATGTAGGCTAGTCCTGCTTAATCGGAGTACAGCATCCAGATCCAGATCCAGAACATTCAACGTCACCTTCTCAAAATATTGGAGAAATATGCTCACCAAACATATGCAATCCAATGCCCATTCAAACGTGTGGGAAACTGAAGGTGCATAATCCTAGGCCAAACCATGCCAATTCACTCGTGATTGGTTAGTATTGTACCCAAGAGGTCAAGCTTTCTTGTTGTAGTTTGAAATATATATATGCGATATTCTATCACGGTTGGATAGCATACAGCTGTTAAAAGCTGTGTTCATTTAATTGAAATTTCTACTGTATAGTGTCTAGTCAAAGTCAAAGTGTTTATAGTAAATACTACTACTTAAAGAAGTATTTTGTGATCCTAGAATCCTCTTTTTAGGACATTTTTCAGTAGATATCCACGAAAAAAGCTTATTCCCAAAATTTCAGTTAATTCCGATTTTGCGTTTGCAAGTTTATGCATGATTATGTGTATTACACTGCTCCATAGACGATGTGTAGGTATCTCAGGTGAATTAAAATTTGCTATCAAACTGCATCATTTTATATCAAATTAAAGCCCTTTAAAGAAAGCCATAAATTAAAACCTTTTGTCATAGCACTTTTCGTAGCAAAGTTACATCTTGTCAAAGATTGACTTTCATCAAAAAGATTCAGCTAACAAAACAGCATTTTGGTGGTGTTTCTAGATCTTAGTCTCATGATGATAGCAGCTTTTCTATGTGGAACTGAGCAAAATCCCTCTAAAATTCCATGTGCGAGTGTCTCATCACCCTAAAAAATCATATATTTGAGACAAGTGAAGTATAGACAACATATTTATGTAGGTTTCCTTGACCTACCTGTTCTTTTAAATTTCCATGTAAATATTTATTGTGTTCTAGGCGAATTTGGCTGACTAGCAAATGTGTTAATTAAGTTAAGGTTTGCCTGGCATACCTACAATGTGTTGTAATTTCGTTCTGGTATACCAGAATGAAATTCAAGTATCATGATATCTTTGCTAAACAAATTAATCTGCAAGAATTTTTTTGTAGATAAGCATTATGTAGCCAGAGGTTTCCAGTGATATAAAATTAAAAATCTTTCTTTTTAGAAAAGTGGAGGGATGCCCAGCCCCCCAACTCAACACACAATTTGACAACCATGAGAGTTACCAAATCTTTCAAAGACCCCATTTTGCAATAATTTTTCATCAAATTTACCCCCTTTTTCATGCAAAATTGAGGACAAAATTTGGCCAAAAACAACCCCTTTTTTGTGGTTTTCAATGACTAGAATTTCAAACACCCCTTTTCAATGACACTCAATATTGATATAAAATAGGGCAACCGACCGGGACTGTAAAGTAACAAAGACTTTTTAAAAGCACACCCAATTGGGAGAGATGTGAAGAACAAGTTACTAGGTCAATCTGCTAGAAGGTGTTCAATACATAAATACAAGAGAATCGCTCATCTGCTGATAATCTTATGATCGGGTGCCATTTTGAAGAGACTTGTGGATACCCAGTTTCTTGTGGCTCCGCAGGCCGGCGCGTCATTAATAAAGCCCACAAAAAAAGTCCCATGGAATCAGCGGGCAAACTGAGTAAGTCCCACCGAAGTCAATTGAACAATTTATTGTATTTAAGATCACCGGTAAGTCCCCATTGACGTAATGGGCGCACACCACTAAATAATCTTCCCATTGAAACACGTGTAAAAACACCGGTTTTCTTTGCTCATTTTGAGGCCTTTTGGGCTCATTTTAAAATATTTTATGATGACCAGTCGATTGCAAATCGATGAAAGTTTAACATATGTTTCAATGTATGGGGGTCCTTCCACCTCGTTTTCCCGCTACGAGGCCGCGAAGAGCGCCCTCACTGTTTTTGACGTGTTCTCAAGACTGCAAACCCGATTCTGCCATTTTTTAATTCGCTGACCTATTTTCTCAATAATTATAAAAATGCGACTTTTTTGGCGACTCAAATTTATGTACAGGGTGGGCCATTAAAAACTTCACACTTTTTTGATGGCTTATTTGATGGCTTATAGTTGAACATAT
Organism: Amphiura filiformis; assembly: GCF_039555335.1. NCBI lineage: Eukaryota > Metazoa > Echinodermata > Ophiuroidea > Amphilepidida > Amphiuridae > Amphiura > Amphiura filiformis. The sequence goes on from NC_092644.1 coordinate 63,753,684, forward strand.
TTGTAAACCTCTATGTCTGGACTGTCATTGCTGAAAAGGGCATTAACATCCATGGTCTAATTACAAAATGGCGCCATTTGAAGCAAGGGGTCAAAAACCACTTTGCACACACGTAAGTCAAATGGAGCGGATGATCACGCGATATATGGTGGTCACTGGTTCACACCACAATGGATTAGGAACAAAGGAAGAAAAATAACAGTACGCATGAAAGTTCTGTCAATATTTCTCTTGTAAATTAACCATATTTAAATAAATATTTCTTTTTCAAACAGAATATGTAGCCTTCCAGTTGAACAGAATATGTAACAGTAGCTTTAAACTTATAACAAGATAAATTTATAAATAGGTGTCAGGAATGTCTCTCCTTCTCTTCGGAAATTATTTCTTCATATAGACACATGTAAACCGTAGCAGTGCTTCAATGGAAACGAAGTTATTTGTCTCAAATTGTCATGAAATTAAAAATATTGCACTAGAAAAGTAAGAATACAAGTAAAATCATATTTGACTCGATAAAAATAGTTCTGTTCTTCATTACTGCTTATCATGGTTCCATAAAGTCACGTATTTATGCATGCCACAGTGAAAATGCTTCTGTCTCTCAAGTGTTCTTATCGTCCTTCAACGTGGCCTCCTTGCTCACGAATACAAATCATCGCACGATCGTACATATGGTGAACTGCTCTTGAAGTAACCCTGGTGCGCCGGATCCTTGTGAACGCATCTGTACACGTCTCCTCAGCTCCCCGCAAATTCCTAGGCGGACCTTCGGCATACACAGACGCCTTGACATCACCCCAAAGCCAGAAGTCCAAAGGTGTCAGATCAGGACTCCTCGGAGGCCACTCCACATGATGTCCAAGGCCGACAACACGATGCGGAAACAACTCCTGCAATCTGTCTCTAACAGCGATAAGACAGTGAGCTGGCGCTCCGCCTTGAAAGAACCACGCCCTGCGGATGGCCCGTTCGCTTGCTGTCCAAATATTTGGACCAGTTGAGGCTCTAGTTGATCATTGATTATGTCGAGGTAAACGTTTCCATTTATGTTCTGGTCAACGAATATCGGTCCTATCAACCGGTTGTTTCCTGTGACGGCTGCGAGAACACTAACTTAACACTAACACTAAGCGTTTGTCATGTGGAACGTTAAAAGCAAAGTCTCTCGGAGGATTGCCTTTCGGTGCATACATCCGTACGTTTTGAGAAGAGACAGACCCGTCCATTTGAAAGTTTGCCTCGTCAACAACAACAGCGGTATCAAGAAAGAGACGTGCTCTGTTAACTAACCAGTTACAAAACTGAAGTCGCCGATTTGGATCTCCTGGTTGCAGTCCATGACGCTTAAGGATCTTGTAAGGGTGCTATTCGATATCATGAGTGATGATTCGTCTGAACGTTGTCCTTAGAATATGGGGACAATTGTTCCGTCGAGTACTCAATCTTGGGTTAGCTTGCAAATCCCTTCTAACATCGGCAATGTGATTGGCTGATCTTCCTGTTCGTGGTCTCCCACTGTTAGATTTGTTCCGCTTGAGAACAGTTCCATGTAAGTGAAACTTTTGTTTAATATTATAGATGTGTCGGCGACTAGGAAGTCTGGTATTCGGAAACTGCTTCGGCAATGCATTCAGGACCGAACGCACCTTTCCGGTTCTTGAAATTTCCTCCTCGATGAAAATTCGTTCCTCCTTTGTAAACTGCCGCATTTTGAACAGCAAGAATCACCTCAAAGTACTTACATGGGTATCTCTAACATGAATGACAAGAACGCACGCAAGGCATTTTAAATTTGAAGTTCCTCCAAAACTAGTGTATTTGTTATGTAAATGAGCATGTCCAATCAGCCTTTTGTGTCAATTTCACAGGTGAATGATTTTCAAACAGTAAACAACTCATACACGCATGAGTCCGATGACCCCGCAATGACACTCAAGTAAATGCATATAGAGTCATCAAACTTTTTTAAAACTTGCTTAAGCCTAAAAACTTAATATGCATGATCATTGTCTGTAGTCTTACGTGTGTGCAAAGTGGTTTTTGACTTCTCTGCTTTAAATGGTCGCCATTTTGTAATTAGACCATGGATGTTAATGCCCTTTTCAGCAATGACAGTCCAGACATAGAGGTTTACAAATATGTTCAACTTATTTCAATATGTGTTTTCATTTCTGAGAAATAAGCCATCGAAAAAGTGTGAACTTTTTAATGGCCCACCCTGTATAGGCCTAGGCTTTACACTTTTATTTAAGCTATAATTCGCCACTCTTTCTGATTAATAAGTCTAACGACCAGCCCAAAATACCTCAAAAAGTTTCTGTATTTTACCGGAACTCATTAGGGTTAGGCCAAATAAAAAAATAAACATGTTTCACGTCCCCTCCCGCTTCCTTTTTTGAGGTTTCCTGAAATATATTTTTATTTTTTGAAATTCACTTATAACTTTTCAAAAAATATGTCTAGGAAGTTGGGATGCTTTCTGTAGCCTTGTTAAGATACAAGACACATTTTAGGAAGGTTTTGTGATCATTAGAAGGGGTGTAACTCTCAGAACAACAAATAAAAAAGGGCCTCCTCCTTTTTCCAGGCATTATTGTATGTACGCTAAAACAGCTCTAAGTATGGGTATTTACATCAATTTTGCGATAAAAAATAGAAAATAAAAAGCCCCCTCTTCCTCCTTTTTTTGAAAACCCGGACATGAAACATGTTTTATTTTTTACTTGGCCTTACACAAATGGCGCATTGATTTAGTGGTGTGCCCCTAATCGGGGCGTTGAAAGATTTAGGCTACTTCAAATCATTCCTTGTGACGGGGTTGACATCCTTATATCGCGATGGCACAACGATGACATTACTTCCTGGGAGTGCTGAGGGATGACGAGTCAACGACGGACGAATACCAGATTTTCCCCAAAACCCCTTTTCTGTGATTTTTGGTAACTCTCATGGTTGTCAAATTGTGTGTTGAGTTGGGGAGCCGGGGAGGGATGATGCTGTGGATCACGAAATGTACTTTTTAAGTACGGCACGGTAATAACTTATCAGTAAACACTAACAGAGAGAGTCCTTTGTCAAATCCCATTTATATGCAGTCATGTATTTTATGCACTTTCTGCAAAATATACATGTATCGCAAAGGTTGTATATGAGGGAATTCGTATATGAGTTTCTGACTACGGGTTGGTGTATTTCCTTATACAAAACGTAACTTTATAAGCTTACCTCACATTCGAGTTTGAACTTTTTGACCTACCGTGATTGCATGACTTGAGACATTTCATCAGCAGTCGTGCATTGCCCTTGATCTCTTTTCTCTCGAAACTAATCTGAAAGTCGAGATGATAATGCGTAACTCTGACATACTTGTAGTTTGATGCCGTAGCTACATCGTCAACGCTATCTGAATGTAATGTTTCAATCCTAACTTTCTTTTTCTGTGGTTCTGCCATTGCTTTTCTGGAAATTCATTTCGATATTTTGATTTTATTTGCCATCAGCTGGAAGAAGGTATCAAGGTTGCCAGTTTGATAACACACGTCGGCTGCTATTCTGCAGGGCGCAGCCTGGATAAGGCCGTATAAAATTAATATTTTGGTTCTCGTCCAGAGGATTTTCATGAATTGATGAGGGAGGAGGTGTTTTTTTTTTTTTTTTTTTTTTTTCAATGTAAAATCAGCATTGTCAGTAGTTTTCGGTCTTTTCAAACAGTGCTCGAGGAAACGATGAGGCGCTTTTTTTTTTTTCAAATGTGAGATTCTGAGGGATAAACCCCCTAGAGTACCACAAAAAGACTTGGAAGTGATCCTTGTTCTCTAATAAACTTATTTATATGTATGAAAAATTCTTGAATCAATCCAAAGTCTAAAATAATTGAAAAATCTAAAAAAAAAAAAAAAAATCTGACAAATCCCAGAAATTGACGAGGGAGGGACGAGAACCAAAACATTAATTTTATACGGCCTAACCAGCCTACATGGTGCAGGCTAATAAGATCAGATGTAGGCATATTAATGCTGGCCCAGATAGCTTTGAAAAACAAAGCAAGAAATGGACGAAAATAGCAAGGAAAAGGAGACAGGAGAGAAGGCCACTCCCAAACACAATTGTACAATTTTACTCTTTGTACTAGATTTGGGTTTTTACTAGTACGAGGAACCCATACTGTAGTATTATGTACGTGCACTGTTTGTATAGCACCCCCAACGTTCATTACGCATAGTAACGAGACTAGCGGCCACCATTAAAATACTCTTGTCAAGCTAAACATATCTTGTGTTTGGTGTATCTTCGTTGGTCAATATTAACACATGGAGGCAGCGGTGTGACCCACAAACAATGCCAAATGAAGCCGAACAGGGCCCTCCACCAGGAGAAGGGGTGCAATCGGTTGGGTTCAACGCCAATTTGCCAATGCCCGAACGATTTGATATAAATGCATCGGGACCAGACAAAGCTGAAAAGTGGTCAAAATGGAGCAGACGATTTCAACGATACCGATACGCATCGGGACTTGTAAACAAACCAGATGTAGATCAAGTAAGCACCTTTTGTACGCCATGGGCGACACAGGTGATGACATTTTGGTGACATTAAAACACATCGATGAAGAAAAGGCAACATATGATGAGATTACAAAAGCATTTAATGAGTACTTCCAAGACAGAAGGAACGTGCTGGTGGAACGTGCAAGGTTTAACACAAGAAAACAAACGCCAGGAGAACCCATAGACTCATTTATTCAAGACTTGTATAAGCTCGCAGATACCTGTGAGTACGGTGATCTAAAGGAACAGTTGATTCGTGATCGCATAGTAGTAGGGGTATTGAGCGACAAGTTGTCTGACCATTTGCAAGGGAAAGGAACAAACCTAACTTTGGCCCAAGCTGTTAAAATATGCAGGCAGGCGGAAGAAAGAAACCAAAACAAATCCCTGGTACGCGGTGCCGCTGCAAGCGCTTCCGAAGTAAACTATGTCAAAAAATCACACGCAAACCCGCACGCAAAACGCTATGGTAATGCGCACAAATCTACTTCATATCGGCCTAACCCTGGTCAAAACCCTAGTCAAAAACCCAAGTTCAATAAACGGTCAGGGTCAGGGAGAGCAGGTCAGTGCCAGTGGTGTGGTAAAGAAAACACGATCGCCGTAACTGTCCGGCTAGAAATGTGTCATGTAATAAATGTGACAAGCCTGGTCACTACGCAGTGGTATGTCAACAAGGAGGTAGGTCAGTCAATGAAATTGATGATGAGCAATCCCAATGTTATGCAGATTTAGGTTATGATCAATCGTCAGATGAGGATGTGGACATCCCGTTTCTTGGTGAAGTCTATGTCGTTGATAGTTGTGATCTAGCTGATGATGAGGATTATTGGTCTGAGAATGTCAATGTCAATAATAATGACACACACTTCAAACTAGACTCTGGGGCTAGGGTCACGGTGGTAAGTGAACACTTACCATGGGTCAAAGGTCAGAAATTAGATAAAAACACCAACCCACTGTATGGTCCTGGTCGTATCAAGCTCCCAGTTGTTGGTAGGTTCATGGCAACACTCCAGTATGGTGATGTTAAGCTTAATGAAGAGGTCTATGTTATCAAAAACCAAAAGTGTTCTCTCCTGAGTAGAAAAGCATGTCACAGGTTAGGATTGATCACACGGGTGAATGAGGTACAGTCACATGGAGAGATTGGACCTAATTTTAGAGAGGAATTTCCCAGTTTGTTCACAGGTCTAGGTAAGGTCAAGGATCAGTATACGTGCACCGTATTACACTACAGGAGAATTGTAGGCCTGTATGCTTGTACACACCAAGAAAAATTCCACACTCATTGCTACCCAAGGTGAAGTCTGAGATTGAGAAAATGGTGAAACAAGGTGTAATATCCCCAGTCAAACAACCAACAGAATGGTGTTCAGGACTTGTATGTGTTCCAAAGCCAAGTGGTTCAGTGCGCATTTGTGTAGATCTGACAGCACTGAATAAGAGTGTTCAAAGGGAAATACATCCCATGGCATCTGTGGATGATTCATTGGCCAAGTTAGGGGCAGTGACAGCAAGTTTTTCAGCAAGCTCGGCGCCAATAGTGGATTCTGGCAAATCCCACTGGACACACAGTCTAGACTTCTCACTACTTTTGTTACACCTTTTGGTCGTTATTGTTTCAACCGTCTCCCATTTGGTATAAGCAGTGCACGGAAATATACCAGAGAATGATGTCGGAGGTCTTGGAAGATCTTGACGGAGTGATTTGTCACATGGACGATATTTTGATTCACAGTCCAACACATGAAGAGCATTTGAAACATGTAAGGGCAGTGTTACAAAGATTAGCTGAAGCTGGAATCACACTCAACAACAAATGTGAGTTCTTCAAGCAAAGAATCAGGTTCCTGGGGTGCATAGTGGACTCTAGAGGGCGCCATGCTGATCCGGATAAAACCAGCGCAATTACGAAGTTTCCGGCACCTACCAATATCACAGAGCTTCAGAGGTTCATGGGTATGGTAAACCAACTGGGAAGTATATTCCTTCATTAGCAAACATGACAGAGCCCATGAGACAGCTGTTACGAAAGGAAACAGCATGGTACTGGGGTGTGGAGCAAGAAAGAGCTTTCCAGGAGGTCAAAGAAGTCCTAGTCTCACAAAGTATCCTAGCACACTACAACCCGGCACTACCTACTATTATTGCAGCCGACGCATCTTCAACCGGCATAGGGGCAGTTCTCATGCAAGTACAAGATGATGGGAAACGACGTCCAATCAGCTACGCTTCACGATCTTTGACGGAGACAGAACAGCGGTATGCTGTTATTGAGAAGGAGGCTCTTGCAGCAACCTGGGCATGTGAAAAGTTCTCTGAGTATGTCCTGGGCTTGGATTTTTGCTAGAAACAGATCACAAACCACTCGTTCCACTGTTAAGTTCCAAAGAACTAGCCAAATTGCCAGCTCAAGCATCCAAAGATTCAGGCTGAGAATGATGAGGTTCAGCCCTAGGATCCAACACGTTCCTGGTAAACTTCAAGTTATTGCAGATTCTCTGTCACGGGCACCTACCGGTCTTCCGTCAGAAGCCGACTTGATGTTCATTGGCGAAGTTGAGGCCTTTGCAGAATCCATCCTTAGTACACTGCCAGCAACTGAACAGCGTCTACAGCAGGTAATTAGGGCCCAGAAGGCTGATGAAATTTGCATGAAAATTACAGAATACTGCACTACGGGATGGCCTGCATACATGCCGCATTTGCCACTATTACGTCCTTACTGGGAGAATCGAGGTCACTTTGCAATAGTTGAGGATCTTTTGTTGTATGATGATCGACTTGTGATTCCACAGTCCATGAGGTTAGAGATTCTGGAGTCTATCCATCAAGGTCATTTGGGTGTTAGTAAATGCAGAGCTCGTGCACGTATCTCTGTCTGGTGGCCAGGAATGTCAAAAACCATCGAAGAAATGGTAAACAAATGTGTCACTTGTGCTATAAATAGACCGGAAACCAAAGAACCACTCATGCCCTCCTCACTCCCTGACAGACCTTGGCAGCGTCTTGGTACTGATCTTTTCCATCACCAAGGTCAAACATATGTTATCGTCGTTGATTATTATTCGCGATGGATTGAAATTAAAAAGCTCAATGACGAAACTTCAGAAAGCACCATAATAGCGCTCAAAGAGCTTTTTGCGCAACACGGTATCCCAGATCTTTTGGTTTCGGACAATGGCCCACAGTTTAAGCGCAGCCATATTCCGCAAGTTTGCAACAACTTACGGATTCGCGCACACAACCAGTAGTCCACTATACCCACCAGCCAACGGTGAGGCTGAGAGAGCAGTTCGCACCATTAAAAAAAAAAAAAAAAAGAACAGTGACTCTTACTTAGCGCTGCTCAGCTACAGATCAACCCCACTACAGAATGGCCTGTCCCTAGCGAGTTGTTAATGGGCGCAGACTTCGTGACGCAGCTTCCAGTGCTCCCGTCAACACTGCAACCAAGATCTCAACAAGATCTTCAGAAGGTTCGCGAGAAGGAAGAAATGTACAGAGACAATCAGCAACGTAACTTTAACAACAGACACAATGCTAGAGAGTTGCCAACTCTTCAGCCGGGTGACAATGTTTGGCTGCGAGATCAAAAGCGTTATGGACAGATAATAGAGCGAAGGTCTGAGCCAAGATCTTACTTAGTAAAAACTATGCAAGGCACAGTGCGCCCGTAACAGATCAGCACTGGTGTCCACCACACAACCTAAAGACACAGCTGTCAGTACACAGCAAGAACAAGTACAACCAAAGACAAGCACCAATCATCGGTATCAGCAAGTTCAACAGCCACAAGTCCCAGCTCCCCCAACCAGCAAGCTTCAGACAGCTGCAACAGTTCCAGCGTCTTCAACCAGCAACAACAGTTCGTGTAAGCTACGCCAGAACCAGTCACTCAGATGAAGACTCACAGTGGCAGAGTAGTAAAGCCAAATCCAAAATACAGTGACTTTGTGCGCTAAAAGACAATCAAGTTTACCTTTTGAAGTTTGTTGAAGTTAAAAGTTTCAGAAAAAGAAACTAAAGACAATCAAGTTTACCTTTTGAAGTTTGTTCAAGTTAAGTTTCAGAAAAAGAAACTAAAGACAATCAAGTTTACCTTTTGAAGTTTGTTGAAGTTTTGAAGTTTGTTGAAGTTCAAAGTTTCAGAAAAAGAAACTAAAGACAATCAAGTTTGTTCAAGTTAAGTTTCAGAAAAAGAAACTATGGACCTTTCAATTGGGCAAAACAAATTTGACCTAATTTAGTGCCCAAAGCATTTTAATGTTGAGTAGTTAAAAAGTTTGAACTGTTAAAAGCCAAAAAGAATTGGACTTATCTATTTCTACTTTGTTGTTTACAAAGTTTACAAAAATGAAGTTGCAAAAGTTTCAGTTGTGTTAAATAGTTAAGCAAAAACAAGAAGTGCTTTTAAAAAAGGACATTGTGCAAAAGACACTAAAATCAGAAATGGACAAGTTATGAACATGGAAAGGAAAAGGACACTCAAGTGAAAGAAACAATCATACTCAGTTCAATGGAGTATAAAATCTGAATTTAATAACTTCTCATTGAGAACTTTTACAAAAACATTTAAATGCACAGTTTCATACTTAAGGGGAGATGTAGTATTATGTCGTGCACTGTTTGTATAGCACCCCAACGTTCATTACGCATAGTAACTTGAGACTAGCGGCCACCATTAAAATACTCTTGTCAAGCTAAACATATCTTGTGTTTGGTGTATCTTCGTTGGTCAATATTAACACACATACCGTAGTAGCTCTGCACAACGGTATGGGACAAAGTGTATACAACAAGAAATGTCTTTAAAAAAGACAATGCCTCAAGAGATTCCAGCGGGAACCATTTGTTATTAGCTTATAAGAGATACTTGAAATGCTAGCATTAAGCCATCTTGCAATGGTAATAATTCTGATGTATTTAATGCAGGAATACCTGCATGCCGGGTGGTAGTCCGAATAATCAGTCCCAAAACAAACTATTCATTTACTGACATGATCGATGGACCCTGCATTTTTCAATACATTGATGCTGTAGCCTTCGTACTGAGGCTACACACAAGGAAACTAGGCTATAATCACGTATCATGATGAGCCCCGGATGCTTATATATAATAGAGGGCCTCCTTCAACTCCCAACTTGTGACCACAGAAATAGCTTAATAACTGTGTAGGAAAAAAAAAAAATTGAAATTTGGACACCAGAAACTTAAGGTTGAAAGTCAAAAAGTGTCAATTGGTACACCTTTATACAGCAGAAGTTATCATACAGTGATAGTAAGATTTTTTCAAATAAAATCTATTTTCTGTAAAATTGATTGCTGTGCTGAAAAATGTTGCATAATGGGTACTTGCTTTTTTGTACAGGTATTTATTGTAAGGTACCATCAATGTTGGTCACAGAATTGGGAAAAATACATTTGCCCATAACTTAATTTTTTCCCTACAGACATGGTTGACTCCTCATTTTCTAAGTTAAATAATCACCTTTCTAAACAAAACAATTTCAATGTGAAATATCCTACTTGCAGGGTTGTCACCAGGACCAAAAAAAGTACTAAAAAGGCTACTTAGAAATTTGATGATCATACCTAGCATAGGCCTAGGACAGGCCTAGGCAAAAAAACCCTTTTTTTCTAATAATTTCTCCATAAGCGTCATTTATGTCGACAAATTGTTCACAAATCCACAGCAGGGTTGCAAATATACCGTACCATATGTCACTCGGAGTGCGACAATTTGTACTGATAAATTTATCACAACAGGTAATTTGGCCATTCGTCTGCATATTACTACAAATAACGTCATTTATGTCGACAAATTGTTCGCAAATCCACCGGTTAGTTTTAAGGATATAATATATGGCATAAAATATGACAAATCATCAAAATAAATTTATAATGAATGCTTTTGTGGATATTTGCTAATACAATAAATACATCTGACATGTGTAGATGATTTATGTCTTCAGTAGGAATTCGGCTGAGGGAATTCCAATTGAATGAACTTTCAATAGCGTGACGAATTTTTGCGTACACTGCGCGATATACGCCAGCGTGTGCGATTGTGTGTGAGTATCGCGGAAGTGAATCCAACCATGCCAACGCACTCATAGACATACCACCTAGACCTATGAGTGCCCATCCATAACCATGGCAGTAGGTGAAGCCACGTATCCAAGGTGATTTTGGTCGGTTGGTCGGACGCGGAGAAAAAAAAAGCGTTCATATCTGGAGAGAAAGACGCGCTTTGCGTGATTGCTGCTCCATTATCACTCGTGTCAAATGCAACATGTTCTGTACACGCGACTGGAGAGAAAAGCGGCGCTGGTTTGTGTGATTCCAGCGCCATTATCGCTCGCATCAAATACAACATGTTCCGTAGACGCGAACATATCTGCTTGCTTGCGCCCAGGTATGCGTCCGTGTCAAAGTCTAGACTGCTGCCCTCAGTCGTCAACCGTCTGGATTGACGACTCGAGAAAACTCGTGGAAAAAAAAGTGGCGGATTTTGCAACAGGATTCCTGTGGCATAGAGCATGCGCAGTTGTGTCCAAATTGACCTTTTGACCGAGTTTGTTGTTTTTAGAAGTTCAGAGCGCGATCTTGTCACAGCGGCGCGGTACAGCGACGCTGCGCTGTGGCGCCGCTAGTCAGTCGCGCCACGGCGCACAACCAAAGTCGCATTGAATAGTTTTCAGAAGTCCGTCATGATATTGGCTGTAAGATAATCAGTCGTCACTACGAAGCATACACAGGACCTGCGAAGTGTAGCCGGCTGATTGGAATCAGTCTAGTCAAAGTCGTTGCTAAGCAGTGTCCGCTTCACTACGCGAGTCAAAGTCACTGGTCTAGGTGCTCGTTTGTCTGGGAATGCACTCGTGATTGGTTAGCATTGTATCCAAGGTCGTGCGTTCGCGTTGTAGTTTGAAATACGCGATATACGATCGCGGTTGGATCGAGTGCAGCTGTTGAAACCTGCGTTCATTCAAAAGTCTCAGCCTCATCAGGTTGTAGTAAGTAGGTATGCCAGGTGAATTCAAATTTGCCATCAAACTGCATCATTTTATATATCAAATTAAAGCCCTTGAGTAAAGAAAGCCAAAACTGAAAAACCTTTTTTTCATAGCACTTTCCATAGTAAAGTTACATCTTGTCAAAGATTGACTTTCATCAAAAAGATTCATCTAGCAAAATTCCCCAAAAAGCATTTCGGTGGTGTTTCTAGATCTTAGACCTCATGTTGACAGCAGCTTTTTAAATGGAACTGCTATCAAAATCCCTCTAAAATTCCATGTGCGAGTGACTTATCACCAGTGAAGTATAGACAACATATTTATGTAGGTTTCCTTGACCGGCCAGTTCTTTTATATTTCTATGTAAATATATGTATTGTGTTCTAGGCGAATTTGGCTGACTAGCAAATGTGTTAACTAAGGTTTGCCTGGCATACCTATAGTAACGCTACAAATTTCAAATGTTTGAGGACTTGTTCTCATTGCTTAGGCCTACCCGAGGGTAAATGTATTTTACCCGGTATTTTCACATCATATTTTGTGGTCAAAATGATTACAAATGTGTAAATTTGCAATCATTTCGTCGTGTGTACGGCGATACTCTCGAAGAGAGGAATGTACTCACCGGTAGAAGAAGAAGAAGAACGTTGTCAGTGCTACTACTTCAATAGTGAAACAGTTGACGCGAATTTCTCCAACATGTTGAATGCTAATTTATGCACCCTTATCAGCAAAAATACAGCTGATTTAGCCAAAGTGAACATGAAGTCATCGGTTATAATATTTTCCTAGCATATTGAGCTAACACCACAGCTACTTGGTTTTTTACAATATACTAGTATTAAAATAAAGAAAATCAGTAAAGCTTAACCCATCGAGCGATGCTTTAAAACCGGAGACAGCCCGAGACGAATATACCTAGTATAGGGGAGACCCGGGGGGGGGGGGGGAGACCGGGGCAAAGTGGAACACATTTTTTTTTTTGTGGCCCAATCAGGATTACGAAGGAAGGCAAGGCAAAATTTAAGGTTTACAAGATACATATTTGGTGCATACGCACCAATATGAACCTCGCGCCAATCGGGCCGTCTTCACGTACCAGAGGTAAAGTTTGACATATCGCACGACTCTGGGATATTTGGTTAAAAGGATAGAGGGTTAAGTGCACAAAGTACAAAAAAGTAACTATATTTCATTAACAATGATCCTATAGATATGCGACCACTGACTTTTTTTGTTCCTTATGACCAGAGGAAAAGTTTGACATATCGCACAACTCTGTGGTATATTTGGTTAACAAGATAGAGGGTTAAATGCACAAAGTAGAAAAAAGTGACTATATCTCATTAACCAATAATCCTACAGATATGCGACCACTGACTTTTTTGTTCCTTATGACCAGAGGAAAAGTTTGACATATCGCACGACTCTGTGGTATATTTGGTTAAAAAGATAGAGGGTTAAATGCACAAAGTAGAAAAAAGTGACTATATCTCATCAACCAATGATCCTACAGATATGCGACCACTGACTTTTTTGTTCCTTATGACCAGTGGAAAAGTATGACATATCGCACGACTCTGTGGTATATTTGGTTAAAAAGATAGAGGGCTAAATGCACAAAGTAGAAAAAGTGACTATATCTCATAAACCAATGATCCTACAGAAATGCGACCACTGACTTTTTTGTTCCTTATGACCAGAGGAAAAGTTTGACATATCGCACGACTCTGTGGTATATTTGGTTAAAAAGATAGAGGGTTAAATGCACAAAGTAGAAAAAGTGACTATATCTCGTTAACCAATGATCCTACAGATATGCGACCACTGACTTTTTTGTTCCTTATGACCAGAGGAAAAGTATGACATATCGCACGACTCTGTGGTATATTTGGTTAAAAAGATAGAGGGCTAAATGCACAAAGTAGAAAAAGTGACTATATCTCATAAACCAATGATCCTACAGAAATGCGACCACTGACTTTTTTGTTCTTTATGACCAGAGGAGAAGTTTGACATATCGCACGACTCTGTGGTATATTTGGTTAAAAAGATAGAGGGTTAAATGCACAAAGTAGAAAAAGTGAATATATCTCGTTAACCAATGATCCTACAGATATGCGACCACTGACTTTTTTGTTCCTTATGACCGGAGGAAAAGTATGACATATCGCACGACTCTGTGGTATATTTGGTTAACAAGATAGAGGGCTAAATGCACAAAGTAGAAAAAAGTGACTATATCTCATAAACCAATGATCCTACAGAAATGCGACCACTGACTTTTTTGTTCCTTATGACCAGAGGAAAAGTTTGACATATCGCACGACTCTGTGGTATATTTGGTTAAAAAGATAGAGGGTTAAATGCACAAAGTAGAAAAAGTGAATATATCTCGTTAACCAATGATCCTACAGATATGCGACCACTGACTTTTTTGTTCCTTATGACCGGAGGAAAAGTATGACATATCGCACGACTCTGTGGTATATTTGGTTAACAAGATAGAGGGTTAAATGCACAAAGTAGAAAAAAGTGACTATATCTCATCAACCAATGATCCTACAGAGATGTGACCACTGACTTTTTGTTCTTTATGACCAGAGGAAAAGTTTGACATATCGCACGACTCTGTGGGATATTTGGTTAAAAAGATAGAGGGTTAAGTACACAAAGTACAAAAAGGATGCAGCCAAAGATAGGAGCTTGTAGTCACCTGCTCCGCAGCCGACTGATGATTCCGCTTTGCCCCGTGTTCCACTTTGCCCCGATCTCCCCTAAATATTCGTCTCAGGCTGAACTATTTAGGTACCGTTGACAAAAAATTCGAAATTTTTGTAAGACGGGGGGTGCAGGCCCTTTAAATATCCCTAAAATCCTTCACAGATACCTTATTTCAGATTAACTTCTTTAAAACAATAAAAACTTTACACATGCAAAGCTTTATATTCTTTTCAAAGTCCAGAATCAAGTCAAACATTTTTATAATCACTCTTCAAGGCAAATATTTTACTACAACCCCGTATAAAGAATTTATGACCGTCCCTGTCATTTTTTTTTCTAATGCATAATTCATTAGCCCGAAATGCAGACTCATTGAGCATTTTGTACTGTAAGAACTTCGTGGCAACATGGAAAACGTAGCCCAAACCTGAACGCTATTAATATTTATACTTGACAGAATGATTTGTCATGGCAATCCGGCTATTATTCCGCCCAATAGTCGTGTTTCAGGTTAAAATTCGAATACATACTGCTTTCGGCAGAAAAAGCTAGTGCAACGCAATTGCATGGTTTCAATAACGAAAATAACCAATAACCAATAACAAAAATGTCATACCGATAAATGATGTGTCTGTTTGCCCGTTTTCTAAGTTTGCCTTGCGAACTAGGTTTTTACGTCTCATAATTTGAAAAAGAACTAATGTTTAATTGCGATAGTTTAAAATTTGAAAAGCCGACGATCAATTGAAAATTTTGACCTTCCATATTGTCTTTGAAGATATACATTTTTTCCCAAAAAGACCTATTTTTTTGGTGTTTTGGGAAAAAATCCATATCTTCAATATAATATGAATGGTCAAAATTTTCAATTGGTCGTCGGGTTTTCATCCCAACTACATAGGCTACACTTAAAGTTAGACTGCTCTGTAGGCCTTTTCCTTTTTTTCTTCTTTTTTTTTTTTTTGATAAACAATTCATACCATGCAAAAACATAACACATCCCCAGTGACTGCTCTGCTCAGAAAAATTTTCTCATGGATAGCTGCGCTGTTGAACCAGAACAGGATTGGTGGATTTTCCATGGTGATCGAGGGATTAGGGGATGATATTATAAAATTAAAATGGTCTAGCCCAGTAGACTAACTTTAAGTAGGCCTACATATCATTAGATTTATAAAGTTTACTTCGAGGACTGTTAAATATCAATTTTTAATCATTTGCCATAAAATGTAGGCCTATATTAGGCCCTATATCGCGAATTAAAAAAACATTATTTGATATAAGAAGGACATTCTTCGTGTTCAGAATAGGCCTAGGTCAAAAACCTTTAATTTCAGTTGTCATGACTCACCATTTTGCTGTACACATTCATACCAATGCATTGGTATAGGCTACATTTATTTCAAACATCTTAAATTTTATTTACCATGTAAAATTAACTTTTTTGGTCAAATCTGAACAAAATCATCAAAATAATGCATTTCCCCAAAAATATTGCATCAAGATAAAGATGCAATTAAAAAAAATTAAATGTGACATGTAGGCCTATTCTTCAGAGCAAATATGAAGTTCATGATACTTTATTTACTCTCAAAGTTATGACATATTTGGTAAAAAAAGTAAACAAGTCACAAAAACTGCATTTATTTTTCAACCCAAATATCTCAACTCACGTCACCTTTCTGAAATGACAGCTGGGGTAAAATGAAAAGATCAGAGGGTGTGTATATTTGAACACCATAAGAAGTTTCATCCAAATGCAAAATTGTTATACGAAAATCTCAAATGCAATAGACCAATGTGGCCTCTGCTATAATAAAATTCCCTTTAAAAGGGAAGGCCAGCCTCAATGCAGAAGAGGTCTTGTAAATAGTTTGGGTCACCGTGAAAGGCATTTTTAGGATCACGCTTACATCCATGTTACATGACAGTCCACCAAACCATGAATGGTGAGAACATGCACACTAAAAAAGAAAAAAACATTAACTCCTATAACTCCTGTCAACTCTTTAATTCATTACTCCAAATTGTTCTGTATTTTTGTCTTTACTGCTTTTTACCCATGCTTATTATTAAAATCAAGAAATACACTGCAGTTGTTAGTTAATTCGCTATGTAAACTCAACTTACATGCACATTTTATTTTAAAATGATTTTATATTATTTCACAATGTATAGTTTACTATAAAGTAGATAGTGGCACGCACATGATAAAGGACTGATCATTCACTGCAATCTTCACTTTTAAACTGTATTTGAATGTGTTGATTGTTAGTCCGAAACTCCTGCAAAGCTATATGGACATGGCATCTTACCTACTCCATTCTGTAATAGTCTGCATTGTGTGTTTTCTCAGTCTTCAATCATTTTGTTGAATGTAATTTTATGAATCAAATAAAAAGATAGAAAGTGGCCTCACTTTAGTTATGTGTCATTTTATAGTATTTATAATTTATAAAGTAAGACAATAATTTATTTATTTTCTATAAGTGCATGTCAAAATATGGGATATATTGTTCAATATTATAGCTAGCCCCTAAAAACTTTATTTTCTATTGGATTTTTTCCCGTTGAAAAGACAAAACTGATGTTAAAGATAGCAATAATATCATCAATAACATTTTGGGTCATTTTATCCATAAAACGATACAGGATAGGATAGATAATTACTTTGACTTCAATGTGGTCCATATAATGAAGATTTTGATTCTACAACATTAGATCTGTTATCAACATATCAATTATGCACTCACAGGCAACCAAACATCATGCTATGCTCAGTAGTCCACTGATATGACCTCGTCCAGTGATCATTCCCCGCTAATTACTAATTGTTGACCATGTCATTTTTGTGATATGCTGATTGCTGAACAAGTTTATGTTTATATGTGTAGGCCTAACCTATGATAACTTTTTAAGTCATAATTAATTCAAACATAACTTTGGCAATACTCAATCGATTTCGTTCGTTGAAACGGCAAAACATACTTTCTTTTCCTTGCAAATCGAATTAGCAGACATCAAAAACATTTCCACCACAAGAAGTTAAAAAAATAATTCATACCAATAGAAGAAGGCTATAATCTTACCTAATCTTTAGTGTACACAAATCCCATCTAAAATTAGATACCAGCCCTATGGGCTGGCGAAAATTTTTATATTGCGTAGGCCTATTTTATATCAGAACGGAGGCCGCCAATTGTTTCACGCATCTGCACGAATAGTATAAATTACTTTTGTTTTGTATAACGTTTGTAATTAGAGCAGAGCTGTAAGTTAGCATGAAATAGCTTTTGTTTTATAATGTTTGGTAATTAGAGTAGAGCTGTAAGTTAATTGTATTAATGATACCTGATTGACTTCACGTCGGTACCACTTCAACAATTGATCGAAATAAACAGATTGTGTGTAGTTTACATAATGTTTAGACTTGGAGTTGTAAACCGTGAGCAGTGTGTTTGTGCGGGGTGTGTGGAATTTCTAAAGTGCAGAACTTTTTTTTGCACAAATTGAACTTCTTCTTTACCTTCTTTGACTTTTTTGCGCGCCATTTAGCTCCACTTTGCCTGAAAGGTGGATATCTTTGTCGATTTCCCCCACGCTTCCACATCCACTTGGCTCGAAATACCGGAATAAATTAAGGAACATAAATGTGTGATGTGCACCTTAATTTGGTCTGTTCTAGTAGGTCAAAATTTAGTACATTTTAGCAGAAACTGCAACTTTTTGCGCTCTTCAATAGTGGGCATCCTGGTGGTGAAATAGTGTATAGCCTACCATCATTTATCTTATCCCCTTGTAAGTTTGCCCGCTATTGCACTGGAGTCAGTGAAATATTTTTTAAAAAAAAGGTCATTGCTGAAGGTGGCACTGCAACCTTTATTTTTATATATATATATAGAATACATTTAAGTGCGACAACAGGTATTATGCGATGAAATGGATATAAACATTAAGACAAAAGAACCGGGTGACTTTCAGTGGATGAATAGGCCTATGCATGATGATGAATACACAGCATCAATCAGCTGCGGGCCATGCACAAAATGCAGCTGGTTTCATCATATAGCCTATTTTAAATCTTTTACATGGATATCTACTGACTTCAACAGCTCTCTACTACTTGGCAACCGTCATAAACATTAGACTGTATAAACCAGACAGACATAGCCGTAATAACGAAGTTCAGCTGTAAAACAACGGTGATTTCATTGCGATTTTAATAATTATAACAACCAGTAAGCAAAGTTGGATAACATCAGAGAAGACATTTACCCAAAGCGACATCTTAACACGCATTCTTTATACTAAAAGGTAAGAAAAGTTTACTTATTTTTTTAAAAAATTTTGCTATCAATACATGTTGCCAAACTGTGAGTGTGAGATGCATGGGCTTAAGGAGACTGAAGTTGTAAAATGGTGCAATAGGTTCAGGGCCGGATTTACCTTTTTGGGGCCCTGGGCCAGGCCAAAATTTGGAAGCCCCAAACGGACCGTCAGGAAGGCATGTGCACTCTGGGCCACGTTTTTAGATTATACTAGGACATTTTCGCGCGAAGCGCGCGATAATTTTTAACTATAGACTATTTTAGCCCAAATTAAAGCTGAAATTTGCTATATAACAGGCCAGTGCGCGTGAAGCGCGTCAAATTTTTCATTTTTTGTAGGCTATTTTGGCCAAAAACATAGCGTTTTTCGGCTAAAATGGAAGATGCACATACACTTTACAACTTCAGTCTCTCCTTAAATGAGTTACAGACCCTAAGGCTCACATTAAAAAAAACTTACACAAACGAACAATTAACAATATTCTTTATAAATCATATAGTTTAGGCTCAAAAAACAAGTGTAAATATCGGGATTTCATTTGATATGTCTGTTGGGTCTGTGATTACAAGTCCCGAGTTATTTATACTGGTCTGAGAGAGCTTGCTGTGTGCTCAGCCAATAGCATTGTTGCTTGTCTTTATCGTTTGCCGCATATCATTTTTGACATTTTATCATTATGATTTTTTATAGATACTGCAACAAGATGGCAGCTACATCCAAATCAGAATCGCTTCTTTACAAAGATGCAAGATCATATTGCGCCCGTCGACATATGAATACCATGTGGAAATCTATGCGAGTAGATAGGAGATTCGATGCACTTAGGGACAAAGAACTTCACCACCTGGAAAAATCCAGAAGTTATCGCGCCAGAGAACTAGACCAAGAACAAGAACTCTTTTTGGAGAATCTTACTAACTTGTTCGAAAGGCAGTGTGAAATTGCTGCTGGGAAACTAGAAATAGAAATCGGAGACCATATGGTAAAAGATCAAAAGAATAGTGCTGACGCTCGATTGAGAGGGTCCAGGCGTAAGTCGTTAAAAAGAATGAAAAGTTTTACCGTGCCCATTAAAAATGTTCTTACTGATTCCGAGCTTCACGTGGTGCCTGGTTGTGAACATGAAAGAGCGGCACCCCCGGAGAAATCAACTCTCGGGGAGAATTTCCGTGTAAGTAGTGCCCAATATTTCAGAGGAGACAGTCGTCAGAATTTTGTGCGCGGATTTGATGATTATTCCGACGGGAGAAAATCTGCCTGTTGTGGTCATGAAAATGAAGAAACTGGTTTAAGACGCCGGAGTCGAACCCGCGTTAATGACGTTTCGGGAATCTTTCAGACTGAAGAGCAATCTGCTGAACATGCACCGAGTCGACTAAGTATTCATGAATCGGCTTCGTTAGAACCACTACACCGAACTCCTTCTAGGAAAAAGAGCGCTGCGTCTCGACCAAGTACTGGGCGACAATCTGTTACTTGGGGGACGGTCCCGAGTTCGAACCCCGCAGCAGGTTATAATGGTTCTATGACAGCTAAGAAGCCAGCGTGGAGCTCTTCTGATGCACAGCCTTACAAACCGTTGTCAGCGACGAGGAGGGCCCGGTGTAAGAAATGCGAGCCAACAATCGCTTGGGAAATTGTCCCTCGTAATAAACGTAAACATAAAACGCACCCCGTAACAAACAAGTTACAGTCCACTGTGTTTCAGCCTGGACAACGTGATAAACCTGTAGACGAGGAGACATTGTTTCGAAAGCAGTTTTTAGCTTGCGCAATGTCTAGGTTTCTTCCGATAAGTGCACTACGTGGAGCATCTTTTGGGGAACATGATGACGTCAGAAAGAAAATGGAAGGCCGAAGAAGATGCTTGGATGAACTCAAACACAGGCACCAGGTTCAAATCCAATCAGTACCTGCCCAGGCTACTCCTCATGACGCCACGATGTCAAGAATATCTAAAGAGACGACAACTAGAGCGAGTTCTACTAATTACAGCAAAAGTCCCATGAACGAGGAGCTGTCATCCAAAAACGAAACTCCTGCAGAAGGATTTTTCAACTTATAAAGTCAATAATTATCATAAGTCAGGATGTGAAGAGCAATCCTTTGATTTTTTTAAACGTTATGAAACTATTTTATGGATGGCGGATACCTTCAAAATACGCCTAAGAATACGCCTAACCTTAGGCGTCTAAGATGCAATCTTAGACGTCTAAGATGCATTCTTAGGCGTCTAAGATGCAATCTTAGGCGTCTAAGAAATTCGCGGTAGACTTAAATCAACGAATCACAGGACCAGAAATCCCAAACAACCAATCATCTTAGGCGTATTCAATTATTGACCAATGAAATCTTAGACGCCTAAGATTTTACACGCCTAAGAATTCTTACACGTCTAAGATTGATATTTTAGTGATGGACGGTATCACCAATGTGATTTTCTCTGTGGACTTGCAGCAAAATTGATCAATTGGTTTGATTTTATTTTCGTTGGTTTGGTGTGCTGTTTTGGTGTGGCTAGTAGTAGTCAGGTATTAATGTTGATGAGGATGATGACGGCGGCGGACGACGACGACGACGACGACGACGACGATGATGATGATAAATGATGATGATGATGATTATGATGATGATGATGATGAAAATTAATATACAAACAACAAAGAGGAACAAACATGCCTAGCATATATTTATATACCTCCATGATTCTATTTTTAACATAGAAAATTTGACCAATTGTCTTCTTGCACTTTGCAGACTGAAATTATGCATATCTGATCTCTTCAATTATAAAAGACGATTTGGCCTTGGCCCGGTGGCCTTGGCGAAAATATGTCACACGCTGTTCGAATTATAAAGACATAGTTGGTTGACCTTATAATGTGTGTGCAGTAATAACTTGACCTCTGAACGTATTGGATATAAACGCATCATACCCTACACCGTCAGGTTAACTTTCTTGTTGAATGTAGGTATCGAGGTCTCTTAACTGTGTATTTGGAGATGAGGTCTTTTTGGTTCAGTTATAGCATACGTGTTAAGAAAAAACATATTCATGAAAAGTGAGAAGGGTGACACCATAGACACGTGCTCTTTGTTTAAACATTACAGGTAACATGAGTGGCAAACATTAATGTTTCATATTGCTTACAACCCCCTCCCCCCCCCCATCAATGTTGGAGCCAATACTAGTCCGTTCCTATCTCAGTATCAAAACAACAATGAATGGGTGGTTGTGGGGGTGGGGGGGGGGAAGATTTCATACTAAATTTAATCCCTCATCACCATCATCATCATCATCATCATCATCATCATCATCATCATCATCATCATCATCAACAACAACAACAACAACAACAACAACAACAACAACAACAACAACAATAAGAACATCATCATCATCATTTACACTACATGTATAGCCACACAAATAGAAATCTTACATTAACTGCAAGTCATCAGAAAAACAAAATATTTAAAACAAATTATTGTTTTATCAGTTTGCAACAACAACATCAACTGCTAGATTATGTTCAAATGAAAAAAAGCCTTTGTGTAATTGTGTAAAAATACATTGTTCCGCCTGAATTGTCAAAAAGTGGCTGAAAAGAACAAAACAATGGGCCATTGTGGCGAAAGGTGGGAGAACATGTACCCTATCCCCCTCCCACCCCATCACCCCTTTCTCTTTTGGATTGACGCCCATGTCTATGGAGAGAAAATGAGTTTATTAAAAACATACCACCCAGCCATTGTTCGAAATATTCTCTAACGCACAGCGTCCGTTGTACGTTTTGATCGAATTTGCGATACCGTCCATCACTAGTCACGGTTAAATGGTCAATCTTAGACGTGTAAGAATTCTTAGGCGTGTAAAATCTTAGGCGTCTAAGATTTCATTGGTCAATAATTGAATACGCCTAAGATGATTGGTTGTTTGGGATGTCTGGTCCTGTGATTCGTTGATTTAAGTCTACCGCGAATTTCTTAGACGCCTAAGATTGCATCTTAGACGCCTAAGAATGCATCTTAGACGTCTAAGATTGCATCTTAGACGCCTAAGGTTAGGCGTATTCTTAGGCGTATTCTTAGGCGTATTTTGAAGGTATCCGCCATCCATATATTTTGGATTAACTCACGCGTCATGGTTGACTTCATAATAGGCCTACTCAATGCATAACATGCATCTTTGAAAGACAAAATCAGCAATTTATGTGTGATAAATGTCGAATCACAAAAGAAATGCATGCCTGTCTTGAAGTGCCGAGGTATGGGTGGGGTGAACACCAATCACGGCTTTCTTGCCCTCGCTTTCGTTATTTTATCATTCGATAATATTCTTATCGCACATCGTCCACGCCAGGTAAAGAATTATTTTGTATAGGCTTCAAAGGACGTGTCTTTATATAAACTGTCCGCCGGGCGCCGGCTGCTAAAAGTACGGTAGCTTCTATTACAAAATAAGCTTATACTAAACTCTGAGCAATTGGTTAAAAACCAAACATTGGCTAAAAAGCAATTGCTAATAGCTCAGCGATGCAATTATTTCAGCTATGAGTGCTGTCTTTCAAAATATCCAGGCTAAACCTATTGTCATTGTAGGCCTATTGATGAAAGTCGAGTCTTTCAAACAAAAATTGACCCAAAAAAATCGAATTTGCTTGAGGTGGCAACGTTAAAGAGGGTAATGAGCATGCGTAGATCGTAAAAATGAATCATTTCATCTGATAAATGTAATGGGAAAGAAACGTATATTTTTATCGTAACCTGATGTGTGCTTAGCCTGAGTCGATCGGCTTTTCTCGAACAAAATCGCCATGCGTGGCTGTTGCAGAACTAGTGGATTCGTCATACTATCATGGCAATTTCTGACATGAGGATATACAGGCACGGTGAAGTTGGCTCGAGATTAGAGATTAGAGATTAGACATTCGTTATTACGTTGAATATTACACTTTCAATCGTTTTTCTGCATCGATCAAGGGTACTGGAGTCATTTGAGACCGTTTTGGACTTTCAAAATTTTGGCCCAAAAATTTCAAAATTTTTGAACTTCGTTATTTGGGCGAATTTCGACCTAAAACCCACTTTTATGCATCGGTCAAGTGTTCTCGAGTATTTTTACACCATTTTTGGACATTCAAAAATTTTAGCCAACAATTTCAAAATTTTGGAACATCAGTTTCTTATTTATTGCACTAGAAAGACAAAGAAGGTGAAGTTCAATAAACACAACGTGGTCAACGTGCGTTCTCTTAAGAATTACAGCAAAGATGATCTGCTGGTTGCACTGACTGATACTGACTGGTCACATGTTTATTGCAGTGATGTGGATTCTGCTTGGAATGTATTTAAAATGAACTTGTTGAGTGTCATTGACAAAATAGCTCCTGTCAAAGAGGTTCGAATAAAAATAAAACCGAACCATGGATGAATAATGACATCTTGGATAACATCCGTACAAGAGATAAGCTTTTGCACAATTTTAAACATGATAACAATCCTGAGGTTTACACAAAGTTCTGTAAAATCAGAAATCAAATTCAACGGGATATCAAAAGGCAAAAGCTTCATATTTTTTCTAACAAAATTGAAGAAAACAAAAACAATCCTAAAGGTCTTTGGAAACAATTTAAATCTCTTGGCTACAGCTCCAAAGGTAAAGATCATTCTCAAATTGTTTTAACTGTGAATGGTGAGAAGTGTTTTAATTCTAAAAAAGTCGCCAATTGTTTTAATGATTTTTACACTACTGTTGCTGGCAACCTAGTGAAAGATCTCCCACCATCGAAAGGTCTTTTTTCGACTGAGTCTGAAGTTTATAAAAATTTTATAAAGAAAAGGATGTGAAACCAAACAGTTTTAGACTCTCATCCATCACTTCTGATTTTGTTTTTAAAGAACTCTGTTCATTAAACATATCTAAAAGTACTGGGCTCGATGGTATCCCAGCAAGATTTCTTAGGGATGGAGCCTTGGTCATCAAAGATCATTTAACGCACATTATCAATTTATCTATCAGTTCAAGTTCAGTTCCAACCGAATTTAAAGTGGCTCGTGTTAAACCACTTTTTAAGAAAAATGTAAGAACAGAAGTTGGTAACTATCGTCCTGTGAGCATTCTTACTGTTACTTCCAAGATCCTTGAGAGGGCCGTCTATGTCCAGCTTGAGAACTACTTAACAAAGAATAACATCCTTTACAGCTTCCAGTCTGGATTTAGGGGGCTTTTCTCAACGGACACATGTTTGACTCACCTTACTGACTATATTCATAGTCAGACCGCTTCTGGCAATTTTACTGGTATGGTTTTGATTGATCTGCAAAAGGCTTTCGACACTGTTGACCATGTCATTCTTTTGAAAAAATTAGAGGCCTTGGGAGTGTCCTCGGTTGAGTGGTTTAAATCTTGTAGGAGGCAAATCGTCAATGTCAACCAGGTTGATTCTGCCCCACTTGATATTTCCTGTGGAGTTCCGCAAGGCAGTATCCTTGGTCCACTCCTCTTTCTCTGCTATGTGAATGACATGCCCACCAGTGTCGACTGCAAATCACTTTTATACGCTGATGACAGTGTCTTGCTTGTTTCTGATAAAGATCCCCAAAAGATTGCTGATAAACTGAGTCTGAGGCAATGGATGATAGATAATAAGCTCTCCTTCATCTTGGTAAAACTGAGGCCATCTTATTTGGTACCAAAAGGAAGCTAAATTCAGTTGATAGTTTTACTGTTGCTTGCAATGGGGAGCTAATTAATACCTCTCTGTCTGTGAAATATTTAGGGGTCACCCTCGATAACACTCTTTCCGGTGAATCAATTGCTTCTAATATTATCAAAAAAGCAAACGGGAGACTCAAATTCTTGTACAGACATGCAGACTTTTTATGCATGAAAACACGCAAGACACTGTGTTCAGCTTTAATTCTTTGTCATTTCGATTATGCATGTTCTTCATGGTATACAGGGTTATCTAAAAACTACAAAAACAAATTACAAATTATGCAAAACAAGATCGTTCGTTTTATTTTGGATGTGGGGCCACGTACTCATATTGGGCAGAAAGAATTGGATTTGGTGGGTATGCTATCAAGTCAAGACAGAGTAGTTCAATTAAAACTTAGTCATGTTTTTAAAATTTTCCATAACTGTTGTCCTGAATATATGAAAATGCATTTTACTAGAGTATCATCTCTTCATAATTACAGTACCAGGGGTAGTCCATTCAACTTTAAGGTTCCTCACTCCAAGGGCCAAAATAGCCTCACTTTCTTTAATAGTGCAATTCATCATTGGAACTCACTGCCAAATGAAATCAAGAACATCAATGATTTTAAATTGTACAAACAATCTGTCAAACAGTTTTTAGCTGATCAAGGGCCCATTTGATTTTGAGGGTTTGAGCTGGTCTCACATTTCTGCTTTTTGCGTCCTTTGTGCACGTTGTCTCTGTTCTTGTTTTTGTATGGCAGTTTGTTCCTATCTTTCTCTTGCTTGTAAAGGACCCCAATGGAAATAAGCTTTTCCCAAGGCTTTTGGGCTATCCTTGGTACTTGTGTTGATTTGTAATTTCGTTATACAATTTTGATGTGCAATATATTTTATTTTGTTATAATAATACTGTATATGTAGTGTAATTTGTATGTTATTCTTATAGTACCAAAAATCAATCAATCAATCAAAAATGCTTATAGGCCTAATCCAATCTCAACTTGAAAGTGCAAAGTGTCCGAGCGTTTTATCAAAGGTAGGCCTACAGTTACAAAGTTTATGTTGATTGGGTAAATCTTGTAAAATACAGCGCGCCTGGCTGGATATTTCGGAAATGACTGACATCAATTTCGCATAGCCTAGGCCTACCCCGGTCCTAACCATCCATGGATTAAAATAAGTGTAGGCCTATAGTATTTCCCATTATGTTTGTAGCATATAGGCTTTTTGAACATGTTCGGCCTATGTATGTTTGTAGGGGCTCCTCGTAATTTATTTCAAGAAAAGCTTGCATGTCATGTTCTTCTGAACCAACTTCTTCATCTGCCGTTCAGCTACTGCCCCAGTGCCAACGGCTCAAATAATATTGGCAAGTCTCCCGTATAACACATGGTAGGCCTATAGGGGAATAAATTTGTAAAATAAAAGGGCCTAGGCCTACTTTGCATTGTTTGGGGTATGAAAATAAGCACTTTTGAAAGTTAACTTATGGAAGAAAAAGCTTTTTATACCAATTGTCAGGTTTTGGAAAAAATAATCTTCTCTTGAATATTTTTTTAGGTAGGTCCTACGGAAAAAATACATAGGCCTATAATAATAATACCCATGATATGATAATATATATCATAGGTCTATAGGCATACTCATAATTAGTTTTATGGTTTTATATATGCCATGTAGGGCCTACTACATAAAGTCATCGAAATCATATCTTAGTCATGTTGACCGGGGTTGAATTTATGAATACCCCGGTAAGTAAAATAGGAAGCTGCATGCTTGATGATGATTAAAAACAAAACAATTGATCGTCCCCGCCGCTTCCTTTCGCATGGCATTGCAATTGAGGGAGTCTGAAATGTTTAATGCTATTTTCTTTATTATAAGGAAAACTTCTTTTTTTAATATTTCAAAAGTTAATAATATTGTCAATAGTTTATATTTGCTTCTGTCCAATAAGCATATCAATTTAGAGGCTTTGTTTTAATCATCCTCTCAGAAAACCATCAAATAACATATAACAAGAGCCTCGATCCTATCATCCTCCTCTACAAATTACACAACTAGTAATAATGTCCGGGAATAATACATAGGCCGGCCTAAATGTTCCATTTGCATTGTAAAAAATAACTAATAAATGATAAATAAAATGGCCCTCCACTTCCTCTTTTTGATAACATGTGGACAATCAACTGGAATTTTATTTTTACTTTACCTTTAAATAATTATAAGTGGTTGTATTATCATGATTATTGCATCCGATATTTAGATCGCGATCGCTGTTGTTAAATTATCCGGCATCATCAGGAAAGCGCCCAATTTTCTACTTTTGATAAATGACGCGCGATGTAACGTCGGAAGGGGTAAATCGAGTACGTTGTTTTCATTGTATTTTTATTTCTAAAATAGTTAGTTCCTCAATTGTTTTAGATATTGATTCTATATTTTATGGGCTTTATTTTGATACCAAATCATATTTTCTTTCAATGGTCCCTTTAACCCTAGGTTATTAGGAGTTGTTCCGGCGTCTAACCCCAAACCTGACCAGAACTCTAACCTTAACCGTAACCCTAATCCTTACCCTGACCCTAGTTTCTTAGGCGTTGTTCCGGCGTCTAAAAATAACCCTTACCCGAACCCTAACCCAAACCTTAACCCTAACCCTAACCCTAAACTTAAGCCTTAACCTAACAGTAACCATAACCATAACCCCACGCCTAACCCTAACCCTTTACCTATATCCTGACCCTAATACTAAGTCCAACAATGAGCCAAACCCTACCCTTAATCCTAGTCCTAAATTTAAGCCTAACCACAACAATAACCATAACCCTAACCCTAACCCATACCCTGATCTTTAACCTAACCCTTAAACCTAACCCTAACCTTAACTCATGCCCTAACCCTAATCCTAACCCTTACCCGAACCCTTACCCTAACCCGAGCCTAACGTAGGCACCATCGAGTATAATTGTGCCTATATAGCGCCAATTATAAGGCTATCAGTATTAAGGTCAAGTTTTGACAACAGGTTAAGATTCTTAGGTGTTCTTCCGGGGTCAAACCCGAACCCTAACCATGACCCTGATCTTAACCCTTGCCCCAACGCTAAGCCTAACCCTTAGCCTATAATCCTAACCCATAGCCTACCCCTAACCCTAAACCTAATCCTAAACCGAAGTATTACCCTAACCCTAGGTTCTTAGGAGTTGTTCTCGTGTCTAACCCTAACCCTGACCCAAACCCGAATTCTAACCCTAATTCTAAACTTAACCATAACCGTAACCCTAAGCCTAAACTAAAGCCTAAACTAACCATAAGCCGAAGTCTAACCATAATCCTATACCGAAGCCTAACCCTAAGCCTTACCCTAACCCTAGGTTCTCAGGAGTTGTTCGCGTCTAATCCTAACCCTGAACAAACCCAAACAAGAACCCGAACCCCCCTAACCCAACCCCTAACCTTAACCCTAACTCGAACCTATACCCTAACCTTAATTTAACCCTAATCCTAAACTTAACCCTAACCTAACCTATACCCTAACCCTAAACCTAAACCTAAGCCTAAACTAACCCTAAGCCTAAGTTACCCTAATCCTAAGTCTTACCGAAGTCTAACCCTAAGTCTTACCCTAACCCTAGGTTCTCTACCCTAGGAGTAGATGGGTGATCTCTGACCAAAGTTTTAAAATACTTGTGGAAATAATTGTAGTGACATTGTGTGAGTGGGAAAATAACCTTTATTTCGTTTGATTCGGGCATTTTACCCCCTGGACATGGCTTCTTGCGTTTTTGCTCATTTTAGTACATTGTAATGCATAGTGTGTTAGCTGATAATAGTTTATGGGTGGCTTCAAAACTCAACAGCCGGTTGACCGGCAGTTAGTGGCGGTTGAACTGCATTCCACAATGTTTAGAACAATAGAAACCGGCTATAAGGCGAGTCTGCACATTATCGCCTCCCACTTTCGTGGTGACCACGAGCCATTCGTCGTTAGCTTGCCACCGCGTCGAGTTGTATGCTTGGCCACTAGCAACTACTAGAAAGCTACAGCAGTGGACGCCGTTCACCAGTATTTCTAAAAGGCTGCTAGAATAAGAAGACATTTTGATGCTCTTTTCTTGCACATGCTGAGGAAGCCTGATTACCTTGTTAAAAGAGCCGAGTGGGAGGGTTTTCAATGAAATATTTTGTGTGTAAAAACTGAAGCATCATATGTATAAAAAATATTTGAATATTAACTGTACATCATGTATGACGATTCATGATACCCAATGGTGCTACAGTTTATGTGGTTTAGAAAGCAGAGAATTTTATTTCAATTTTATATACGCCAAAATATTTTTTCTGAATTTAGTGGAAATTAACTATGTAAAGTCCCCACTAAAAATTACTGTTTCGTCTTTATGGGAATCTAATCGCCAATATCTGGGAGAAAATTTTGAGGACCTACAAGGACTTCTCCTATAAATTGCAAAAATCCAGACCGTACGAAAAATGGTAGGCTCCATACTGACCCGGTATAATATTGGAGTATAGCACGTGCGTTCAAATCGATAATGTATTGTGCATGTATAGCTGCCCATTTTATTGTCGGATTTCTGTATGTAGAACACGCAGTTATCAACAATTGAGCCAGGTGGTGGCCGCATTGCATTCTCTAAATTCAGTAAATTTTCATCGTCAACCGTGTAATTGAATGGGATTATTTTGAAATTTTAAAACGCTTGAAATATCACAAACAAATAGGCCTATGTTGATAAATAATATAAATACAAGCTAAAACCGTTGGGGTTCGATAATGAACCCCACAAAACTAACCGAGTATATTGGAAAATGCCATACGGCCGGGCGGTTTCACAAGTTGCTGGCTCGATCGTGTCATCCGCCGCCTGAATTGAGCGCTATACACATTAATGTTTTTAAACATATACAATTCCAAAATATGGTACGTTACTGCATACATGATAGCGGCGCATTGCAGCGTGGGTTCAAGCCCACCTCTGCCGAAATTTAATTTCCTTTTTTTAAATTTCATATTATGTTAGGGAAATATGGCTGCGAGAATTTATGTATGACGAAGAGTGGTGTGCTAGAAAGCTATGCTTTCTTCACCGGCTTACACAACCTGAAATACTGGTACTTGAAAACTTACGACTCTCGTTGGTGTTGATATGTCGACTATTGTCAACTGAAATTAAATTATAATTATCCCGTCTGTGATGAGCATTATCATGATAAAATATTCTATGCATGGCAAACTTGAGAATAATATGGTTGGTTTTTCTTTATTTGATTTGTGATAATTGCCTGAAATGAACGTTTTTTTATTGCATTAATTGACTTGTTTGAACTGTCGTAGGCCCTACACTTCCAGGCTGTTCTTCAGCTGTAACTTTTTTGATAAATTTAGGAAGACACTAATTAATGTAAACAAATATCTGGACTGACGGTTATCATTGTTTTTTTAATACAACAAATTAGTTAATAATTATGCTTATGCTAAAATAATTATATAATTTTTTATAAAGCTTTCTTTATGTCTTTCAATTATATTAAACTAGTAAGAAGTATACAGTACATGAGAAAATTGTGGTGTTTTTTTTACTATTATTTATTCTATGGTTTTCTAGCCACTTATTATAAATCTGACATATTTCTGGTGAGTTTTGTAACTTTTTTATTTTTTTATTTAATTTTTAATGCTACACAGTAATGATAATGTGATAACCGTTACAGTTTGTTAAAAAGACCTGACTCAATATGTAAGACTCATGTAATATGTAAATATTACATTATTACATGAACCCATGCACGTTGATAGGGAAAACATTTAACCCTTCAACAATATCTACGTGCGTTCTTTTTGACAATAACACGCAACAGATGTTGACCATTAATTCTGTTTAAATGATGCTGTAGTGACATCAAAGACAAACAACTGTTACATGTAGAAATATTCACATAAACGATCAATTAAATACTTTGATAATGTCTATTTTATGGATAAATTAATGTAAATGTTAAATAATGTAAGATCCGTGTTGTTGAGTTTGTATTGTCGACTATGCTAGCTTATGCTGACGTCAGAGGATGATTTAAGCACTTCCCAGCAAGTCTTGCGGTTAGCACAGCTGTGTGAGTGAACATGACACCACTGCCCGCCCACTGCATACACACGTGCATGGTTAAATTTGAATTTGGACAGATATATTTACAATAAAATCACCTTCAAAAGGTTGGTCGATTTCACATTTTATGTTATCTACAGAAGGTGTGAATTATCCTTCATGCATACATCACCTTAGACCTGAAATCGACCAAGTAATAATGACACACGGGCAATTCTAAAACAACATCTTTTGCACAGAGTTCAATGGGATTTGGAAAGTAAAGTGGCAGTTGAAACTCTAGTGATAACACTTTTACAGTGCATGATGGGGCTTCCTTAAATCATCCTCTGTGCTGACGTGTAGAAAACGTCATTCGGACCAGCTGTGTACAAAGAGTTTTGCAATGATGTGATGTGTAGATCTGAATCGTGGCAATATGAGCGTGTTTAGGCTATATTATAGTAAATTTGCTGAATTTTAAGTACATCTTTGACGATTATCTTTAATTTATCGCTACGGCTGCTGTTTATAGCGAATCAAATTTACCAAATTTAAAATAACTATTCCTCCCTCAAATGGTGAGATAATAACTGCAAACATGGGCATCAATCCCGGGAGACAGGGAGACATAAATCCCGGGGGACAAGGGGAGTGGATATCCCTCATGTTTTTAGATATATGACACAATATCAAATCCCTCCATGTTTTGTTTTGTAGATCAACCGATAAGCAAACATTTGGAAATTATTTGTTAGTAATGACAAAAATTCACAAGCAGTTTCACATTTACAAAACAGAAACATAAAAAAATCGAATTTATGTAAATTATGGAAAACAGATGCATGTGGCATGATAGAGGCAATGCTCTTGTATTAACAAAACTGTCTCCAGTCATGAGCATAATTACAACTAGAGCTGCTTGACATTGACCTCAGAGGCGGATTTAAGGAAAAGGGCCCTGTCAGCAAAATATCACGGGGCCCGGGGCCCAATGGTAAAGAGTTGAAATCAGGAACGTACCTGAATTTTGTCGGGAGGAGAGTAACAACAAAATTTGATAGTGATCATTAGTTCGGCCCAATGTTATGAGATACGTGCGCGTAGTGCGCAAACATTCATTCCATTTCATACTATTTGAAGTAAAAGTTGATAAAAATTTCAGGGCTCCCCGTACGAGCATTCGGTGGAAATTAACAGACGGTAACAGTTTGTAAAAGCTTCTTTACTTTTAATTGAAAATAAGCCAAAATATCAGGCACTAAGGTACTTTCCCAGATGTTTTCCTCTCATCCTCATATATATTAGGGCACCAACACAAATTCTCTTTTTTTCAGGAGAAACAACGAGTGTCAACTTGTAATGTAGTAATTATTCTCTTCGAATGGAGTTAAACTTATTTTTGCAATAGGTATGCCATTTAATAGGGTTAAGAGAGTATAATGTATAGGTGGATACATGTTGTAATTTCAAGCGAAAGTAGAAACAAATTGAAGGTCTGTACAATTTGTCTTATTTTGTCACTTTCAATTAAATTAATCAGTTAATTAACTTCGAAAAACAAGATTTTTACCACTTACCATTGTTTCAGGCGAGTACAGATTCTAGTATTGTGACAATGGTCGATTTTGCCATCATTGACTCCCAGGGAACCCTCAGGCCACCCCTCCACCGGACTGGTAAATGAAGCATTACAGAAGAAAATGATCATAATTTTTAAAATGGGCGATTGCGACATTTTTGCCCAATTTTCTCGACTCCAGGGGGAACCCCCTCCCTCGGGCTCCACCAAGGGGACGGGTTATGCAGGAAACTACAGAAAATTTTGTTGCCTAAAAATAATTTTAAAGAGTATAATCCAAGGTGAACGGCTTGAGGAGGGTAGGTGCAAAACTTCCTTTGACGTCTGCATTATGATCCCGGGAGGGTAAAATTGGCGGAACGCCCTCCCTCGGGCTCCCCCCAGGATAAGTCTGTGATGTTAAAATGCTCATCATCGAGGGAGGAGGCATCCTCAAGTCGGCGTACCGGTAAAAGGCGGTCTTTTGGAGCAGCGAACAATTAAAAATGGGGGCTTTTGGAGCTGCGACCAGTCAAAATTCCCGGGTCAAAATTAAGGATCTTTCTTGGCTTTCTGGTTAAAAATCGCCTGAAAATACAGAAATATGAGGATTTCGGAATGAGCAATTTTTTTTGTTTCTCTTAAAGCTGAAATTATCAAAATCAATGGTGGTTCAGAGCTGTCATTTTGGTCAAATATAAAGGGGTCTTTCGGAGCTGTGAAATCCAAAAGGGGAACTTTCCGGGGAAATACATATGGTCATTTGTGTTATTGTGCCCCCGGATTTTGCCCCCTGTTCATAATTATTGTACAGCCCCCCGGGGCACAGCCCCGTAACTTGGTGGAAAATAACAGACGGTAACAGTTTGTAAAAACTTCTTTAATTTTAATTGAAAATAAGCCAAAATATCAGGCACTAAGATACTTTCCCAGATGTTTTCCTCTCATCCTCATATTATTAGGGCAAATAAAACATAAAATAAACATGTTTCACGTCCCCTCCCGCTTCCTTTTTGAGATTTCTTCAATTATATTTAGGGCCTAGAGGTTTCTTCAATGAGAGGGCCTACCTCTCAGAACAACAAATAAAAAGAGGCCTCCTCCTTTTTCCAGGCATTATTGCGTACGCTAAAACAGCTCTAATTATGGGTATTTACACCGATTTTGCAATAAAAATAAAAAGCCCCTCCTCAACCTTTTTTTTTTTTCTTCAAAAATCCGGATGTGAAACATGTTTTTTTTATTTTACTTGGCCTTTATCATATCAAATACACACTAGGCCTACATAGTGCACTCTTGTGCACCACCATATACAAGTACAAAATACAAGACACACGGCCATACAGGTCAAGTTTGTCCCTTCTCTGTCGGACCATGGTGGGATCATAGTGGATTACAATTACATCATTTTGAAGGTCTGGTCCAAACATGTTTAATAGTGTTACATAATACATGTAGTAAAGGGCACTAAAATTATGTGTTCAGCATAAAGCCTAAACATGCGCATATGATCATGATATTGATCAAAGCTGCGTATATATTAGGTCTACTCATATTAAAGCAGTATTAACGTGCGATTTGCATATCAAATAGATTCTTATTATATTTTCCACAAAATGTGTGCTTTCACTGATCACATTGCTATTTCTCTCCAGCACCTATATAGATTTGCAATTTTATAAAAAAAAAAAAATCACGAATGTCTAATTTCTAATCTCGAATGTCTAAAAATGCAATTTTTTGGATCAAATATTTTCGGGAAGGTCAAAAATGGTGTCATATTACTCCTGGACACGTGATCTGTGTAGAAAAGTGGTTTTTAGATCGAAATTCTGCGAAATAACGAATGTCTAAAATTGAGATTTTTGGTCAAAATTTTTCGAATGTCTAAAGTGGTGTCGAATGTCTAAAATGATGTCCAATGACTCCATGACACGTGATTGGTGTAGAAAAGTGGATTTTAGATCGAAATTCTGCTGAATAACGAATGTCTAATTTCAAATCTCGAATGTCTAAAAATAAAAAATTTTGGGTCAACATTTTTTGATGTCAAAAAGTGGTGTCAGATGACTACATGGCACTTGATCGGTGTAGAAAAGTGGTTTTTATATGACAATTTTCGGAAATCACGAATGTCTAATTTCTAATCTCGAATGTCTAAAAATGCATTTTTGGGGTCAAATATTTTCGAAAAGAAAAAAATGGTGTCGTATTACTCCTGGACACGTGATCTGTGTAGAAAAGTGGTTTTAGATCGAAATTCTGCGAAATAACGAATGTCTAAAATTGAGATTTTTTGGTCAAAATTTTCGAATGTCTAAAGTGGTGTCGAATGTCTAAAAATGATGTCCAATGACTCCATGACACGTGATCGGTGTAGGAAAGTGGATTTTAGATCGAAATTCTGCGGAATAACGAATGTCTAATTTCAAATCTCGAATGTCTAAAATGCAATTTTTGGGTCAAAATTTTTTGATGTCAAAAAGTGGTGTCAGATGACTCCATGGCCCTTGATCGGTGAAGAAAAGTGGTTTTATATGACACTTTTCGAAAATCACGAATGTCTAATTTCTAATCTCGAATGTCTAAAATGAAATTTTTGGGTCAAAATTTTTGATGTCAAAAGTGGTGTCAGATGACTCCATGACACTTGATCGGTGTAGAAAAGTGGTTTTTATATGACAATTTTCGGAAATCACGAATGTCTAATTTCTAATCTCGAATGTCTAAAAATGATTTTTTTTGGGTCAAATATTTTCGGGAAGGTCAAAAATGGTGTCGTATTACTCCTGGACACGTGATCTGTGTAGAAAAGTGGTTTTTAGATCGAAATTCTGCGAAATAACGAATGTCTAAAATTGAGATTTTTGGTCAAAATTTTTCGAATGTCTAAAGTGGTGTCGAATGTCTAAAAATGATGTCCAATGACTCCATGACACGTGATTGGTGTAGGAAAGTGGATTTTAGATCGAAATTCTGCGGAATAACGAATGTCTAATTTCAGATCTCGAATGTCTAAAAATGCAATTTTTTGGGTCAAAATTTTTTGATGTCAAAAAGTGGTGTCAGATGACTCCATGGCCCTTGATCGGTGTAGAAAAGTGGTTTTTAATTTTCGGAAATCACGAATGTCTAATTTCTAATCTCGAATGTCTAAAAATGCATTTTTTGGGTCAAATATTTTCAGGAAGGTCAAAATGGTGTCGTATTATTACTCCTGGACACGTGATCTGTGTAGAAAAGTGGTTTTAGATCGAAATTCTGCGAAATAACGAATGTCTAAAATTGAGATTTTTTGGTCAAAATTTTTCGAATGTCTAAAGTGGTGTCGAATGTCTAAAAATGATGTCCAATGACTCCATGACAAGTGATCGGTGTAGGAAAGTGGATTTTAGATCGAAATTCTGCGGAATAACGAATGTCTATTTTCAAATCTCGAATGTCTAAAAATGCAATTTTTGGGTCAAAATTTGTTGATGCCAAAAAGTGGTGTCAGATGACTCCATGGCCCTTGATCGGTGTAGAAAAGTGGTTTTATATGACAATTTTCGGAAATCACGAATGTCTAATTTCTAATCTCGAATGTCTAAAAATGCATTTTTTGGGTCAAATATTTTTGGGAAGGTCAAAAATGGGGTCGTATTACTCCTGGACACGTGATCTGTGTAGAAAAGTGGTTTTTAGATCGAAATTCTGCGAAAAAACGAATGTCTAAAAATTGAGATTTTTTGGTCAAAATTTTTCGCATG
This sequence comes from Amphiura filiformis, assembly GCF_039555335.1. Taxonomy (NCBI): domain Eukaryota; kingdom Metazoa; phylum Echinodermata; class Ophiuroidea; order Amphilepidida; family Amphiuridae; genus Amphiura; species Amphiura filiformis. The sequence goes on from NC_092644.1 coordinate 63,790,436, forward strand.
TCTAAAGTGGTGTCGAATGTCCAAAAATGATGTCCAATGACTCCATGACACGTGATTGGTGTAGGAAAGTGGATTTTAGATCGACATTCTGCGGAATAACGAATGTCTAATTTCAAATCTCGAATGTCTAAAAATGCAATTTTTTGGGTCAAAAATTTTTTGATGTCAAAAAGTGGTGTCAGATGACTCCATGGCCCTTGATCGGTGTAGAAAAGTGCTTTTTATATGACAATTTTTGGAAATCACGAATGTCTAATTTCTAACCTCGAATGTCTAAAAATGCAAATTTTTGGGTCAAAAAATGTTCGGGTAGGTCAGAAACGGTGTCATATTACTCCAGGACACGTGATCTTGGTAGAAAAGTGGTTTTTAGCTCGAAATTCTGCGAAATCACGAATGTCTAATTTCTAATTTTGAATGTCTAAAAATGCAATTTTTTGGGTCAAAAATTGTTTGATGTCAAAAAGTGGTGTCAGATGACTCCATGGTACTCGATCGATGAGGAAAAGTGGTTTTTATATGGCAATTTTTGGAAATCACGAATGTCTACTTTCTAACCTCGGAATTTTTTTGGGTCAAAAATTTTTTGATGTCAAAAAGTGGTGTCAGATGACTCCATGGCACTTGATCGATGTAGAAAAGTGATAAAATATGACAATTTTCGGAAATCACGAATGTCTAATTTCTACTCTCGAATGTCTAAAATGCAAATTTTTGGGTCAAAAATGTTCGGGAAGGTCAAAATGGTGTCATTTTACTCCAGGACACGTGATCTGTGTAGAAAAGCGGTTTTAGGTCGATATTCTGCGAAATAACGAATGTCAAAAAATTGAGATCTTTTGGTCAAAATTTTCGAATGTCTAATGTGGTGTCCAATGTCTAAAAATGATGTCAAATGACTCCATGACAAAATGGTGTCAAATATATGTAGAAGACTTGAAGTATACATAAGAGTTGTTTTTAGGTCGAAATTTGACCAGATAACGAAGATACAAAATTTTGGGTATTTTGGCCAAAATTTTCGGATGTACAAAAATGGTGTCAAAAGACTTAAGAAGACTTTAAGTATACATACCAATCGTTTTTAGGTCAAAATGTGGTTAGATAACGAAGATACAAAATTTTGACATTTTTGGCCACATTTTTTCGGATGTCCAAAAATGGTGTCAGAAGATTGTAGAAGACTTAAACTATACATTTCAGAGTTTGATTTTAGGTCGAAATTTGGCCAAATAACGAAGATCCAAAATTTTGTATATTTTGGCAAAAGTTTTGGATGTCCAAAAATAGTGTCAAAAATTGTAGAAGACTTGAACTATACATTACAGTTGTTTTTAGGTCGAAATTTGGCCAGATAACGAAGATACCAAATTTTTGAGTAATTTGGCCAAAATTTTCGGATGTCCAAAAATGGTGTCAAAAGACTTACGAAGACCTGAACTATACATAACAGTTGTTTTAGGTCGAAATTTGGCCAGATAACGACGATGCAAAATTTTGAGTATTTTGGTCAACATTTTGGATGTCAAAAATGGTGTCAAAAGACTTATGAAGACCTGAAATACATAAGAGTTGTTTTAGGTCGAAATTTGGCCAAATAACGAAGATACAAAATGGAGAATATTTTGATCCGAAGAGCGTTGGATGTCCAAACATGGTGTCAAATATATGTAGAAGACTTGAAGTATACATAAGAGTTGTTTTTAGGTCGAAATTTGACCAGATAACGAAGATACAAAATTTTGGGTATTTTGGCCAAAATTTTCGGATGTCAAAAATGGTGTCAAAAGACTTAAGAAGACTTTAAGTATACATACCAATCGTTTTAGGTCAAAATGTGGTTAGATAACGAAGATACAAAATTTTGACATTTTTGGCCACATTTTTTCGGATGTCCAAAAATGGTGTCAGAAGATTGTAGAAGACTTAAACTATACATTTCAGAGTTTGATTTTAGGTCGAAATTTGGCCAAATAACGAAGATCCAAAATTTGGTACATTTTGGCAAAAGTTTTTGGATGTCCAAAAATAGTGTCAAAAATTGTAGAAGACTTGAACTATACATAACAGTTGTTTTAGGTCGAAATTTGGCCAGAAAACGAAGATATAAATTTTGAAATTTTTGGCCAAATTTTTGAATACTCCAAAATGGTGTCAAAAGACTTAAGAAGACTTAAACTATACATAACAGTTGATTTTAGGTCGAAATTTGGTCAGATAAGGAAGATACAAAATTTTGAGTATTTTGGCCAAAATTTTCGGATGTCCCAAAATGGTGTTAAAAGACTTACGAAGACCTGAACTATACATTACAGTTGTTTTTAGGTCGAAATTTGGCCAGATAACGAAGATACCAAATTTTTGAGTAATTTGGCCAACATTTTCGGATGTCCAAAAATGGTGTCAAAAGACTTACGAAGACCTGAACTATACATAAGAGTTGTTTTAGGTCGAAATTTGGTCAGATAACGAAGATGCAAAATTTTGACATTTTTGGCCAAATTTTTCGGATGTCCAAAAATGGTGTCAAAAGATTGTAGAAGACTTAAACTACACACAAGAGTTTGATTTTAGGTAAAATTTGGCCAAATAACGAAGATACAAAATTTTGTATATTTTGGCCAAAATTTTCGGATGTCCAAAAATGGTGTCAAAAGACTTACGAAGACCTGAACTATACATAACAGTTGTTTTTAGGTCGAAATTTGGCCAGATAACGAAGATACAAAATTTTGGGTCATAGGGCCTGCACTTTGGCTCGACATTTGAAAGGGGTGTGAATTCATTTTTGGATACGCCCCTATTATAATTAGGTAATACTCGAACACATTCCCTATATGTATATACATGTACCACATGTAGTAAATCTGTCTGCTTTCATCTGTATTGTGCCTTTCTTAAGCAAATAGTTAAACACGATTTCATCAAACATTATAACAATAGCTCTTTTACAGTGTGCAATCATCCCGGGCAATAATTGGGCAATAATAGAGGATGTGCGTGAAATTATTGATTAGCTCCATACAAAGGATTTGAACCGGTGTCCTTCACCGTAATCATGGCGCAATGCAGTGCATTCAATCAAACGTTGTCGTCAACCTATTTGATCCTATAGTGCATTTGTTATGTGTGTGAGACGAGCTGTCGCGGTAGATTGCAATAGCTTGTAATCATGCTTTTGTTGAATGAATTTGAGTACTCCGCCATATTTACGGTATGAACGTCATAATCTATGAGCGTGTTTATAGTGAGCCAGATTATGCGGTATTTATGCGTGGCAGTCTATATTTGTTTATGTTTCAGTTACTAACCATTGCAAATCTAGACTACGCGGTAGTTTAGCTAAATAACGGAAAGATTGTCTCACTATAAACACGCTCTAGGTGATTATTTGCATTGGATGTCTTGAATACGCTGGCGAAGTTGTGTAATAATCGGATTAATGCTATAAAAGTAGGTGAATACAAGTTTTGAATATATCGCGTTGAAAAGTCCCATTCAGTGATACAAGAAAAAAAGGAAAAAAAAATCAAATTGTTACTTTTATAAATTTTTTAATGAAAAAATGGCAAAAACCCAAGAAAACGGCAGTATCGACGAAGTTGAAGCCCCATTCAAATAGGCCTACATGTAGCTAATTTATATATACTGTCAGTATATAAATTAAATCAGTTCAATTCACGCCGAGTGTCCTTGACAGGTTTGACTCTGCTTCAGCGGTCATGAAAGAATTCAAAAGATAACCTCTGTCCCAACAATCCCAAGCAATTGTCTGAAACTGCTCTTCGGATGATGATAGTCATATAATGATCAAAAGATTATTACTGACTATATCATTGTACAAAATCTGAATTTTGATGATTTTTACGATCGTCCAGATGAAAAAATCACTGAATGGGCCGTTAGTTCCCTCCACTCCTTACCCTGGCAATATGAATCAAAGAAAAATAAAGAAAAAATTAAAGAAAAAAGAAAAAAAAAGAAAAAGAAACAATAAAAGAAAAACAAATATGAAAAGTTCGAACAATATTTGGTTTATAAAATTAATGTGACCGTGATGAGGCTCGAACTCACCACCTTCCGATTTAAAGTTCGAAGCGCTCGTGTACCAAATTCTGACGCCTTACCAAGTGAGCTGTGCTCCTGAGATACGAAATAAAAATAAAATAATACACTGTATACCTGCTTGTGTCGGTAATTGATTTGCTCAAATTCCATAATGGTACAGTGCAACAGAGCAAAAATGCCCAAAATTTAAAAGCTATATAATTTATGAACAATATACACTACACATAAAAATACTAATACAAGGGAATTTCAACATAAGAATCCAAACAATTAAGTACCTACATGCACAGCTTTGTCCTTATATCACATTTGGGTTTTTAACAAAATGTTATCAAACCTCTACTGTGATTGGCAGCTGCACAAGGCATCTCTTTGATAGCTGATAATGGCCATCCATTCAGCAAGTGGCTACTAACTGACCTTGACAGGCTTGAATGAGCACTGTCATCTGCTACAAAACCATCACACTCTAGGACCTGGTCGCCTATATTAATTACTAGTCAACATTTGCATAGGAACCGCATAGTCGGAGGCAAGGTTCATTATTGATTGGAGATTATATACGTATTTATTACTAATAGACAAGTAATATATATATATCGTGTGTTTGCGATTTATTCCGTAATCAATAAGTATGATGAACAAACGCATTTCTGGCAGAAGCGCTCACAGCGTAGTGGTATTCGATCTCGACTGTTAAATAAAAGGTTGTGGGTTCGAACCCTGGTAGAATTTTAATTGGAATAAATTTGTTTTTCTTTTGTTAAGGGATCCAAAATGAGCGTTTATTGCGTTTCGACAGTATTTTTTGTGGGACATGAGAGCACCTCAGACCTATCGAATTGCATTCCGAATACGAAGCATGTCTTTCTGATATCAAATAATTTTCATTTTTTAAATCACAATATAATACAAATTTTATGACAAATTATAAAAATTTGATATTTTTCCAATTTTGATATATAACAGTCCTCGAAGTAAATTATATAAATCTAATGATATATTCTTAAAGTGTATGTAGCAGGGAGGAAAAGCCGACGGTCAATTGAAAATTTTGACCTTTCATATTGAAGATATGGATTTTTTTCCCAAAAAGACCTATTTTTTTTTTTTGTGTTTTGGGAAAAAAAATCCATATCTTCAATACGAAAGGTCAAAATTTTCAATTGATCGTCGGCTTTTCATCCCACCTACATACACTTTAAGTATAAATCGTCAGATTTATAAAGTTTACTTCAAGTACTGTTAAATATCAAAAATATCAATTTTAATGATTTGCCATAAAATGTGTATTAAATTGCGAATTTCAAAAATCAAAATTATTTGATATCAGAATGACATTCTTCATATTCCCCCTTAAGGGCTGGGGTATGAACGTTTGGACAGTATTTATTTTGGGACATCAGAGCACATCAGACATATCGAATTGCATTCTGAATATGAAGAATGTCATTCTGATATCAAATAATTTTGATTTTTGAAATTCGCAATTTAATACACATTTTATGGCAAATCATTAAAATTGATATTTTTGATATTTAACAGTACTTGAAGTAAACTTTATAAATCTGATGATTTATACTTAAAAGTGTATGAGGTGGGATGAAAAGCCGACGATCAATTGAAAATTTTGACCTTTCGTATTGAAGATATGGATTTTTTCCCCAAAACACCAACAAAAATTAGGTCTTTTGGGAAAAAATCCATATCTTCAATATGAAATGTCAAAATTTTCAATTGGTCGGCTTTTTCCTCCCTGCTACATACACTTTAAGAATATATCATTAGATTTATATAATTTACTTCGAGGACTGTTATATATCAAAAATTTGAAAAATATCAAATTTTTATAATTTGTCATAAAATTTGTATTACTAGTATATTGTGATTTTCAAAAATGAAAATTATTTGATATCAGAAAGACATGCTTCGTATTCAGAATGCAATTCGATAGGTCCGAGGTGCTCTCATGTCCCACAAAAAATACTGTCGAAACGCAATAAACGCTCATTTTAGATCCCTTAAGTAAGAGGTAATAATTATGGCAATAAATCCGCCGTATAAAACTGAACACAGCTCAATCCAGCCTCATATAGGCCTATATCATGTAAATGTATTATGTGATGCAAATGTTGACTAGGAAAAAAAATATCGCGACCTGGTCACTATAATGCTACAGGGAGCACAGTACTTTGACAATGGAGTGAAAGACTATTATTATTGATTAGGCGCGGATTCTAAAAGTACAGCTCCTATGCGTGTGTAGTAAAAAATTGGAATAGAATGTTTGGAATCATGTAACTAAAATACTAAATGCATTCTGCAAAATGTGCTCTTACCAATTTATAAAGCATTTCATTAGCTTTAATTTGACATATTGTTTGACATGTTTGGAATTATGGTAAATCATAAAATAAAATATTTATTAATTAATCAATTATGTCAATTAATAAAAAATTTAATGCAAATATGCATATTTTCTCTGACAGAATTGTAGGATTTGACAAGAGCCATCTTTATTGTAAGTTTGATTCTTATAACATACCGGTATCGTATTGCGTCCCGTTATAGTTGCAGAAAAATACGCGTGCATGACACACATACGCACACACCCCCTCCACACACAGAGGATCGTACCGCTTTACAATCGTATAACATTCATTGGCGCTAGTAGTAGTAAATTCCAATTTTCTTTGCTTTACCTCACTTGTTCTGCTCAAAATTAAAAGGGGACATATCTGACAGTAAAAGCTTACAATTTATGGAAATTATGTTTAAATTTGCTTAAACAGCACAAAACAGATAAAGCAGACTAATGTACTATACATAGGCCTATACATGTATGGTATGCCAGGGACTGTTTAAGAATATATCATTAGATTTATGATATTTACTTCGAGGACTGTTATATATCAAAAAATGTGAAAAATATCAAATTTTAATAATTTGTCATAAAATTTGTATTATATCGTGAATTCCAAACAATAAAATTTATTTGATATCAGAAAGACATTCTTCGTATTCAGAATGCGTTTTCTTTGTCTTTTTTTTTTCTTTTCTTGTTTTATTTATTTTTTTCTTTATTTTTCTTTGATTTATATTGCCAGGGTAAGGAGAGTAGGGAACTAAAGGCCCATTCAGTGATTTTTTGATTTTTTTTCATCCCTACGATCGTAAAAATCATCAAAATTCAGATTTTGGATACTAGACTGCGGAACTCAGTCTCCAATGATAGTCAGTAATTTTTATATTTTGGACATTATTTATGACTATCATTTGAGGACTGAGTTCTTATGATCCGAGGAGCAGTTTCAGATAATTGCCTGGGATTATTGGGGCAGAGGTTATCTTTTGAATTCTTTCATGACCACTGAAGCATAGTCGAACCTGTCAAGGACACTCGGCGTGAATTGAAAGACCATGTCACTCGCCACAAAAGAATGTCAAAGGTCATAAAAGGCCTATGGCTGATTTTGTACGTTTCGTCATTGTCATAGATGTGCTAACATAGCTTGCTAGTGTAGTGGTTCAGCCGAAAGCCGTGTGTCTAAGACAAAAAAATAATGCATTTACGTGAGTCTGTAATTTATATACCGGTACTGACAGTATATAAATTAGCTACATGTATTTGAATGGGGCTTCAACTTCGTCAATACTGTCGTTTTCCTGTTTTTTTTTTTTGCCATTTGTTTTTCATTAAAAAATTTATACACGTAACAATTTGATTTTTTTTTTCACTTTCGCTGGGATCACTGAATGGGACTTTGTAGCGCGGATTATTCAAAACTTGTTTTTACCTACTGCTATATAGTATTAATCCGATTATTACATAACTTTGCCAGCGTATTCAAGACATAGGTTATGTAAGGGATAAACTGTACATGGGTATAGGGTATAGAGGCCCTGCATGCTTTTATAAATTGGCTCCAAACAAAGGATTTGAACCGGTGTCCTTCACCGTAATCACGGCGCAGTCCATTCAATCAAATGTCGTCAGTGTGCGAGACGAACGATGTATAAATCTGGAGGTCACATCATCACTTATCATGCTTATTGTAAAAAGTTTGTCCAATGCATATACTGTGTGTATTGTTCCCGGGTATTGTCAATGCAGTCAAGCAAACAGGTATTATATTTTGAAAAGGCCGCTATAGTATATTCACAGGGGTGTCTTGAATGGCCAATCATATGGGACATAATCAAATTGCAGTGACTGCTTCCTTTGTTACCACATGTCAGTCATCTTGTGATTATTGGACCATGTAAACCTGCAAAAACGAGCCAAAGTGCAGGCCCTATGATTTTGGCCAAAATTTTCGAATGTCCAAAAATGGTGTCAAAAGACTTAAGAAGACTTTAAGTATACATACCAATCGTTTTTAGGTCAAAATGTGGTCAGATAACGAAGATACAAAATTTTGACATTTTTGGCCAAAATTTTCGGATGTCCAAAAATGGTGTCAAAAGATTGTAGAAGACTTAAACTATACACAAGAGTTTGATTTTAGGTCGAAATTTGGCCAAATAACGAAGATCTAAAATTTTGAATATTTTGGCAAAAATTTTCCAATGTCCAAAAATAGTGTCAAAAAACTGTAGAAGACTTGAACTATACATATAAGTTGTTTGTAGGACGAAATTCACAAAAATAAGGAATTTCAAACATTTTATATTGAACGTATAGAATTATTCAATTGCGAATGTCTAATCTCTAATCTCTAATCTCGAGCCAACTTCACCTCGCTGATATACAGCTTGTCTAAAATTATTGTGCAAGTGGAAAGCGCCATCATTGGCTATTGTGACATGATGCTTACATCAACCCTTTTGTTCTACTTTTTAGAAAATTAAATATAATGTTATATCCAAATACCTGTACAGTACAATAATAAAAGAACCTTCATTGTAGGATTAGAAATGATTATGTAACAATTGCTCAGTAAAATTTCAAACGTATACGATATGCAATATTTCGTTGACATGATTTTAATTTTACAACAGAGTGTGCAATTTTTTGTTTGTCTTTTAAAGGCCCATTCAGTGATTTGCTCATCCGGACGATCGTAAAAAGCATCAAAATTCAGGTGTTGGTACCTTTGTCATTGTCATAGTTGTGCTAACATAGCCTGCGAGTGGTTCAGCCGAAAGCCGTGTATTTAAGACTAAATAAGACATTTTACACGAATCTGTAGCTACATGTATTTGAATGGGGCTTCAACTTCGTCAGTATTGCTGTGTTCTTCGTTTTTGCCAACTTTGTCATTTCAAAAATACGAAATGACAATTTGAATGACTTATCCTTCACTTTTAAGCAATTTATAAACAATTTAAATTTGTTACACTTGCGCTGGGATCACTGAATGGGTCTTTAACACGCCTTGAGTGACAAAATATAAAAACAGGGAAAATCTGTTCCAACTGACCAGCAGGGAACCAAAGGATAGATTCAAAAGGATACAACAGTATCACACAATGGATAAATTTAAAACAGGAAAATATGACACAACATCAATGGGGAGTAACACAAAATATATAAACAGAGTTAAAAGCCATGTTTATATAGGCCTATTTTGTGTTATTCCCCCATTGGATGTTGTGTCATATTTTCCCTGTTTTTAACTTGAGTGACAAAGATAACATTATTTTATTTACCATGATAAAATCATTGATATGTACATGTATTTAATTTTACAGCAGAATAATTTATGTAAAATATTTATTTATCGTTTAATCCGTTTCAAGTGGGAAAAGAGAATCATTATACCTGTATCATGATAAAACAGTAAAAATAGTTTAGATGAGATATACTGTTCATTTGGATAAGGTATATCACTTTGAACAATATCACTTATCAATATGAATAGTTTCCGTTTTATGGTGAGAGGAATGAATGGTATGGTTTTAAGGTAATACACTATTTTAAAGTGTTGCGATTTGGTAGTTCACAACATCTTGCGAATGGTAGTGAGCTTTGGCAAAAATTGCATTGCTCATTTCCTTGCGAGCGTGTAGAAGAATTCAAATATCACAGAAATACTTTTGTAGGTCCTGTGGTTCTTGAGTATGATGTAAAGAGGGCTGAAACAACAACACTTTTGTAAAATGTACATAACTCATTAACAACAATACATTAAGCAAGTTTTCAAAGTATATGATTTGTAGAATGAACTTTTGCAAAATATCAAAGTGTTATTTTTTAATAATATATTGATTTAGACAATAAAATCGATTTTTTTATGGCGTTCTGGGGTCGTCGTACAAATGATGAACAACCAGTGCCCATAGCGATGCCTCCTTCACTCCTTGACTTGCCCCTGGCATTTAAAATGGATATTCGTGATATTAAGGTTACACGAAGAAACGTATAAAAAACGTATAAAAGACGTATAAAGATGTTCTCTAAAACCGCGTTTTCTCAGCAATCAAATATCGCAGTGAGTCAAATGTTGGTGCATGGATGTATCTTTACATTGTTTTTGTGTGTTTATACAAATTTTTAGAATCCGTTTGAAAATCCTTCGTTTAAATCATTTTTACGCACCATGTTCAAAAGATCAAAAACGCGTTCCATGCAGTTTTTTCAAATGTTCGCTCCGTATAAAACCACGCCGAGTGATTATTTTTCTTTTTTGTATTGTACTACAAATCGACCAAAGAAATAATGTTGCCATGGGGAAGAACAAAATACAGTACCGATTAAATTTTATTAGCCCGTTTTGGGGAACAATTTTCGAGAATCTTGTACCACAAAACACTGTTTTGTTACATTATCGATATCTGGATTACGGGACGTTAATTCAGACATCTGAATACTTACATTATTTCTCAACATTCTGCCAATTGCTATCCCATTTGATTTTCACTCCAAATTGAAGCTAGTATTGCAAAAAACGAGGTTTTTCCTCCAACAGTTCGTTCAAAATTTCAGCGCCGACATGCGTGTTTATTCTAAGAGCCATTGTGCGGACGCGATTGTAATCACGTAATTGCATCCAATTATAGTTACATATCCGCTTCGGGAACAAGCAATTGCGTAAGCTGATGTATGGCCGAGTGGATAGAGCGTTGGACTGGAGATCTGTTACGAAACATTTTTGTTGGTTCGAGTCCCCGTGTGGCTGAATTTTTTTTCTTTTTTTTTTTTTTCTCTTTTTTTTTTCCTTTCTTTCCTTTTTTCTTTCTCTTTTTCTTTTTTCTTTTCTTTTTTTTTTCATTTCTTTCTTTCTTTCTTTTTCTTTCTCTCTCTCTCTCTCTCTTTCTTTCTCTCTCTTTCTTTCTCTTTTTCACTATTTCTTTATTCTTTCTTGCTCCTTTCTTTTTAGTTTTATTTGATTGATTCGCTGCACTGCAGTGAATCGTGATTGATTGTTTTTCACTTTATATAATTCAGAAATGTGTAGGCCTGCTAAGTCTGTCTTGTTGAATATTCTTCCCAAATACGATCTACCAAAAACGTTTCAAAACGTAAAAAGCGGCCAAAGTTTAAAAATCTTTCCTGTGTGGCTTTTCACCCTTTTTTAAACTTGGTCCCATTTAGTAAAGTAGTAATAACATGAAGAATGAGTCCTAATTTTGACATGCAACCATTATCAAAAACATTTCAAGGTTTATGTTTTATTATATTGCGTGATCATAAAGAGTAGTAGAGTATTATATATACTTAGCAAATTGACTGTGTGTCAACCTGCTACATATAGGCCCTACATCTGTACATAAGGCGCAGAATTATGAATGGCCAAGTGGTCCAAAAACGCGTAAGATAAACGTGTAAGGTTACACGTAAGATTGCATCTTACACGTGTAAGGTTGCATCTTATACGCGTAAGATTGCATCTTATACGTGTAAGAATGAAGCGGGATTTTTAAATTGACGAATCACAGAGTAAGAAATCACAAACAACCAATCGTCTAACGCGTAACAAACTTCAACCAATAATATGTAAAAACATATTATTGATTTGTAACACCCACGACTTCTTATACGTGTAAGATTTGGATTTTAGTGATGGACGATACGTGATATTATTGGCGGCGTACCGAAGATAAGGAGAGCTCGTCACCAAAATCATAAACGAGGCATTTTCTTAATTTGTATGCTACAATGTCCTATATTTGTCAGGAATTGTTCCGACTGTTGGTCCGTCATGATCATATTTCGATTTATCTCACTTTTTGCAATTTGTTTCAGTTATCTGGAGTTAATTAATACTCATATCAATTAAATTTCTAGAGGTGATGGTAAAATAATCACGTTTGCGAAAACTACCGCGGTGCAGATCGATATCGAGGCTGAGATTATTCGACACTCGTCGTACCAGTCAAATCGGAATACCGTCCATCCCTAATAAGCAATTCTTACGCGTATAAGAAATGCTATGGCGAGATTTCATTGGTCGAAGTTGAATACGCGTAAGATGATAGGTTGTTTGGGGTTTTAATATGGGTTCTTCGATTCGATTCGTCAATTTAAGCATCCCGCTAGATTCTTAGACGTATAAGATGCGATCTTACACGCATAAAATGCAATCTTACACGTGTAAGATGCCATCTTACACGCATAAGATGCAATCTTACACGTGTAAGGTTACACGTATAATCTTACACGTTTTTGGTCCACTTGGCCATTCATACAGAATCGCACATGACGATGAAGAATTAAACAAAGTGAGTATTTGCTACAAAATACATTATAACGTCTATACGGACAAAAACTTCAATTACGCACGAACATTAATTCATTTGCTCTACAAAATAAACACTGACAACTAAGAAAACCAACAAGTAGCCTATAGATGATTTCGTATGGGTCTTTAGAAACTTTCATAAATGGGACCAAGTTTAAAAAGGGTGAAAAGCCACACAGGAAAGATTTTTAAACTTTGGCCGCTTTTTACGTTTTGAAACGTTTTTGGTAGATATTAATTCGTTTTTGAGGTAAAAAATATTGCGCGCTAAGTGGTTCTTTGTAGCCATGCGAGGTGAACTAGTTGGATATCCATATTTCGCGGTTAATGGTGCTTTGTAGCCCTGCAGGGCAAACTAGTTGGATATCCATATTTCGGGGTGAGTGGTTTTTGAAGCTCCGAGGGCAAACTAGTTGGATATCCATATTTCGCGGTTAGCGGTTCTTTGTAGCCCTGCGGGGAAAACTAGTTGGATATCCATATTTCGCGGTTAATGGTGCCCTGCGGGCAAACTAGTTGGATATCCATATTTCGGGGTGAGTGGTTTTTGAAGCTCCGAGGGCAAACTAGTTGGATATCCATATTTCGCGGTTAGCGGTTCTTTGTAGCCCTGCGGGGAAAACTAGTTGGATATCCATATTTCGCGGTTAGTGGTTTTAACGACCCGTAACCACCCCAATCAGCTGCATACCGCATCCAGCTATTTTATTTATCAAAATACTAGTTTTTTAATGCTATGGGGTTAACAGAATTATTAAAAAAATTAATAGCTGAACCCAATAGTTCAGCCAAGGACTGGAAACGACATATTGATGACTTTATATAGAGTGTATTCAATAAACCCAAGGCGGAACGAGAGTTGCTAAGTAACCGCTATCCGAACCATAAACACACATGCATGATCAGACAACGAGTATTCTAGTCCAGGAGCAAGATCCCACAGGGGGCCTAAATAAGGACTTGGTTCATCCCCACTACATACAAGGTTTGACACCATAGGTAGTTAGTATGGACCCTCTAGATCACTGCTAGGTAGGTAGTGGACTCAAATTGTGGTATCACTTTTTTTTACAGGTCATTTTATGTATGGACGTATAATCGCATAAAATCACCAAAAATAGGACAAAATTAAGGGGTAGGGGAAATATAAACTCCAAGAACTCAACCTTTACTCATAATAATGAATTTATTTTGATATGAATATGTAGCTAATTGATTGTTCTAACTGCTTAGTATTATTTGAAAGCAAACCTAGGTTTCATTTGATCATGATTTGAAGTGGCCAGTCCATACACTAGTGAAAAATCAGATTTTTCACAACAATGCGTAGGGTGGGTGTTTTTGTGACATTGGCTTCAAATTTTACTATTGTGTCAATTTCTATTTTCAAAATTAATTAAGTTTCCATTTTTTAATTTTGTTTTTAATATCAAGCATATCTAGGCAAACTTTGATGTTCTGGTTCAAATATTTATGTATGTGCATGTTTGCTTGCATGTTTGTTTGTGTTGTGTGGGTTTGGGGTAGGTGGGGTTGGGTATGTGGGGTGGGTGCAGGGGTGTGTATAGGGTTCAGGGTTGGGGTGTTTTACATGTCTTAATATGTCACTCGGCTGAACTATATAAGTTCTATTAACAAAATTTGTTTGGTAAGTTGCCATTCATGTAATATTTTGAATATTTATATGTGTGGGGTGAGATCAACCGCTGTTTGTCAGGAAAATAGACTGAAAATGTAAACAAATAGTTACTTTTCCACATGTAGCAGCGTGTGTATATAACAATATTAAGGGGTAGGGGAAATATAAACCATCATAACTCAACTTCAACTCATGATAATGAATTCATTTTGGAATTAATATGTTGCTAATTGATTGTTCAAACGTGTTAGTATTATTTTAAAGCAAAGCAAACATTAATTGTCAGGTAGATAGCCATAAAATGTGAGAAAATGTTACTTTTCTATGTATAACCATGTCAAATATGGCATTATTAAGGGTAGGGGAAATAAAAACCACCATAACTCAACCTTTACTCATAATAATGAATTCATTTTGGTATCAACATGTAGCTAATTGATTGCTCTAACTTTCCAGTATTATTTTTAACAGAAAACCCATAAGATAGACATAAAATATGATAAAAATGTTAATTTTCCAATGTGTAACAGCGTAAAATTTGACAATATTAAAGGTTAGGGGACGTACAAACCAACGTAACTCGACATTTATTCATTATAATTCATTCATTTTGGCATTAATATATAGCTATTTGGTTGTTGTAATCTTTTAAAGCAAAATAACCATTAATTGTTAGCAGGAAAGACATAAAATGTTTAAAAATGTCAATTTTTCATGTGTAGTACCGTAAAATATGACAATATTAAGGTGTAGGAGACATTCAAATCACCAAAACTCAAGTTTTACTGATGAAAATGAATTCATTTTGGTATCAATATGTAGCTATTTGATTGTTCTCATTTTCTAGTATTATTTAAAAGCAATTAAACCATTAGTTGTGAGGTAGATATACATAAAATGTACGAACATGTTAATATTCCATGTCTAACAGCGTAAAATATGACAATATTAAGGGGTAAGGGACATACAAATCACCAAAACATAGGTTTCACTGACGAAAATGAATTCCATTGTGATATCAATATGTAGCTATTTGATTGTTCTCATTTTCAGGCATTATTTTAAAAGCAATTAAACCATTAGTTGTCAGGTAGTTAAATTATTTTAAAAGCAATTAAACCATTATTTGCCCAGGTAGATAACATACAATATGAGAAAAATGTTGATATTCCATGTCTAACAGCGTAAAATATGACAATATTAAGGGGTAAGGGGACATACAAACCACCCAAACTCAAGTTTTACTGATGAAAATGAATTCATTTTGGTATCAATATGTAGCTATTTGATTGTTCTCATTTTCTGGCATTATTTTAAAAGCAATTAAACCATTAGTTGTCAGGTAGTTAAACATACAATATGAGAAAAATGTTGATATTCCATGTCTAACAGCGTAAAATATGACAATATTAAGGGGTAAGGGGACATACAAACCACCCAAACTCAAGTTTTACTGATGAAAATGAATTCATTTTGGTATCAATATGTAGCTATTTGATTGTTCTCATTTTCTGGCATTATTTTAAAAGCAATTAAACCATTAGTTGTCAGGTAGTTAAACATACAATATGAGAAAAATGTTGATATTCCATGTCTAACAGCGTAAAATATGACAATATTAAGGGGTAAGGGAACATACAAATCACCCAAACTCAAGTTTTACTGATTAAAATGAATTCATTTTGGTATCAATATGTAGCTATTTGATTGTTCTCATTTTCTGGCATTATTTTAAAAGCAATTAAACCATTAGTTGTCAGGTAGTTAAACATACAATATGAGAAAAATGTTGATATTCCATGTCTAACAGCGTAAAATATGACAATATTAAGGGTAAGGGACATACAAACCACCCAAACTCAAGTTTTACTGATGAAAATGAATTCATTTTGGTATCAATATGTAGCTATTTGATTGTTCTCATTTTCTAGTATTATTTTAAAAGCAATTAAGTCATTAGCTGTCTGGTAGATAGACATAAAATGTATGAAAATGTTAATATTCAATGTCTAACAGCGTAAAATATGACAATATTAAGGGTAAGGGACATACAAATCACCAAAACACAAGTTTCACTGACGAAAATGAATTCCATTTTGGTATCAATATGTAGCTATTTGATTGTTCTCATTTTCTGGCATTATTTTAAAAGCAATTAAGTTTCCCACGAGGGGTTGAAGGTCATAATGGGGCCAATACTAAAAAATTATCCTATCATGTTGTAATGTTGTAATCTCAAATTGTTCCTCTCATCGCTAAGAATTTAAAAGAAGACAATTGTCATAGTTCTACGAAGCTTAGTTCAGGGGTTATAACGTCGAATATATCAAAATATCATAAATAAAGGTCAAATTTTAAAATGGTCCAATTGCACCAATTAACGTAAGAAACCTCAATCGTATACTACATTCAAATTTTGGTGCAACGATTTGTATTCCGTGTTCCCCTTCACAGTTAATGCAGCCAAAGTTGAGTTATGGTAATATTTCCCCTACCCTTAATATTACCATATTTGACACTGTTACACATGGAAGTTTTTTCTCACATTTCCTTTGTATCTACATAACAACTAATGATACTAGAACGTTAGATGAATTCATTATCACGAGTAAAAGTTGAGTTATGGGAGTTTATAGTTCCCCTACCCCTTGATATTGTCATATTTAGGGACCGTTGTAAGGGGGGGGGCTGCTGCAAAAAGGGGGGTCTGAAATTTTTTGGTCCTCCTAAGGGGGGGGCGCTGAAAAAATGACCAAAAATTTTCCTGGAAAAATTGAGTTTATATGATTTTCTATGGGGTTGACCCATAATTTTCATGTCAAAAAGGGGACCCTAAAATTTTTGAGGTCTGTAAAGGGAGGGGGGGGGGCCGAAAATGTTTGCGATGAAATTTTTTTGCATCAGGCCCCTCCCCCTTACAAGTGTTTGTGAACGGTCCCTTCTGACACTTTCTGTGTATCTATACCTGACAACTAATGATCGCTTTGTTTATAGAAAGTTAGAACAGCCAATCAGATACATTCTGATACCAAGATGAATTCATTTTCATGAGTTATGGCAGTTATAAATTTCCCCTACCCCTTAATATTGTCATTTTACGCTGTTAGACATAGAAAATTGACCTTTTCCTCACAGTTTCTGTATATCTGCCTGACAAATAATGGTCGCTTTGCTTTATAATAATACTAGAAAGTTAGAACAAACAATTAGATACATTTTGATACCAAGATGAATTCATTCTCATGAGTAAATGTTGAGTTATGGCAGTTTATATGTCCTCTTCCCCTTAATATTGTCACATTTAAGCTGTTAGACATAGAATATTTACCTTTTCCTCACAGTTACTGTGTATCTACCTGACAACTAATGATCGCTTTGCTTTGAAATAATACTAGAAAGTTAGAACAATCACCTAAATACATTTTGATACCAAGATGAATTCATTTTCATGAGTAAAAGTTGAGTTGTGGCAGTTTATATTTCCCTACCCTTAATATTGTCATATTTATTTATGCTGTTAGACATAGAATAGTTACCTTTTCCTCACAAATACTGTGTTTCTACCTGACAAATAATGGTCGCTTTGCTTTAAAATAATACTAGAAAGTTAGAACAATCACTTAGATACATTTTGATACCAAGATGAATTCATTTTCATGAGTAAAAGTTGAGTTATGGCAGTTACAAATTTCCCCTACCCCTTAATGTTGTCATTTTACGCTGTTAGACATAGGAAATGTACCTTTTCCTCACAGTTTCTGTATATCTGCCTGACAAATAATGGTCGCTTTGCTTAAAAATAATACTAGAAAGCTAGACCAATAACTTGGATATATTTTGATACCAAGATGAATTCAATTTCATGAGGAAAAGTTGAGTTATGACAGTTTACATTTCCCCTACCCCGTAATATTGTCATCTTCACGCTGTTAGACATGAAAAGTTACCTTTTCCTCACAGTTTCTGTATATCTGTCTGACAACTAATGGTTGCTTTGCTTTAAAATGATACTAGAAAGTTAGAACAATCACTTAGATACATTTTGATACCAAGATGAATTCATTTTCATGAGTAAAAGTTGAGTTATGGCAGTTTATATTTCCCCTACCCCTTAATATTGTCATATTTACGCTGTTAGACATAGAAAACGTACCCTTTTCTCACAGTTTCTGTGTATCTACCTGACAACTAATGGTCGCTTTGCTTTAAAATAATACTAAAAAGTTAGAACAATCAATTAGATATACATATTGAATTGAATTAAATAGAATTAATACCAAGATGAAGTCAATATCATGAGTAAAATATTGAGTTCTGATGATTAATTTTCCCCTACCCCTTAATATTTTTCTATGTTATGCTGATATACGAGGGAAATCAACATCAGTTTTTGTTGGTTTTTTTGGGTTTTTTAAACATTTTTTGTCTTTTTCCCAGTGGTTACTCACGTCCTACACATAAATATTCAAAATATTACATCAATGGAAACTTAACGGATTTTGTAAATGGAAGTTGGTGCAGTGTAGTGGCATATTAAGACATGTACACACACATTCATCCCCTCCCCCCACACAGGCCTACCCTATGTACACCCAGCACCCCACACACACCTCGTCCCACAGACACCCCAACGAACTCATACATATTATAATGATTGGAACTGTTACAATAATGTTTCCCTTGATATGCTTAACATTAAAAACAAAATAAAACATTAAAATTTAAATAAAAAAATAAAAAATGGAAACTGAATCAATTTTGAAAATATAAAGTGCTATAGTTGTGAGATTTGAGGCCAATGTCAAACTTTACACATATGGTTTTAAAAATCAGATTACCACTCATTTATGGACTATATACTTCCAAATATGCTCAAATGAAACCTGTTTTTGTTTAAAAATAATACTAGAAAGTTAGGAAAATCATTTAGCTACATATTGATACCAAAATGAATTCAAAATAATGAGTAAAAGTTGAGTTCTTGGAGTTTATATCTCCCCTACCCCTTAATTTTGTCTATTTTTTGTGATTTTATGCGATTATACGTCCATACATAAAATGACCTGTAAAAAAAAGTGATACCACAATTTGAGTCCACTACCTACCTAGCAGTGATCTAGAGGGTCCATACTAACTACCTATGGTGTCAAACCTTGGGGGATGAACGAAGTCATTTTTTTGAGGTTGCTGCTCCTGTACTATTCAATTTCCTCATAGCATCCCACGTTGTTCACACGTCAGTCGAATTTGGCGGTGTTGGTTTGTTAGCCCTCCAAGTTATAACATCGTTCACTTTGTGTTGAACATTGTATGTGAGCCTCGCTGTAATAACATAAAGATCAGTCTGATCAGTGTGATATCACAGAGCAGACCCTTGAGAGGGCACTTGGCTCATTTGCATGGCAGTCGGACTCTCCATTGTATTTGATCATTTGTGACCGTCCTTCTCGAAACGCTCGTAAAGTCGGCAAATGTGATTTTGAGTTAGGCCTACAAATCAAAATGTTCATGAAAGTCATTTTAAATGTTAAAGTGTGTCAAGTTCAACTAACCATAACTCCGCTTCCGGATATCGTAAGAAGTCAAATGATGCATCATTTTAAAGCTTATGACATATAGGCCTACTTTCTAAATATGAAATTAAAAAATTTATCAGGACCGACTTTACACTCCGTTTGTGGTGGACGGTCACATATATCAAAATGGCGTTTGCCGCAAAGCGCCTCATTTACTTTTATCAGGTCAGAATTACCAAAATGGTGCTTATTGCAATTCGCCTCATTTACTCATGTTGGTTCTTTTTTTTTTATATAAAGATTTAGTTCGGAGTCCGAACTATTAATTTTAATGAAATTTTCACTTCTTTGGGGGGTAGCAGGGGGTATGATGCTTCGTCGGAAGCTAAGGTAGTAAGGATCATTAAGTAATTGTCATTTTCAGTACAACTGACTGAGTATAGAGCTATGCCACTCAGCTAAACCAGCTTTATCAATCGTGCATATAGTTTACAACTGCCTAGTATGACACAACGCAGTTCAAGCTTACGCTATCATGTACATAACTCCACGACAAAGCTGCCGAATTTGGCACTATGGAACTTCTCACTGTGACGAGTTCAAGCAGAAACCTGTCAAAAATCGGCTTTCAAACTACTCAATATCAACTCGATAACTCTCACCTGTGGATTACCTGTATGATGAACAAAAGTGATCCTTATTTTAGCCACAAATCATGGTAACAGTGTCAGTTTTTCACAAATTTCACTTTTTTAACTCAACCCGTATTTTTGAAGCGTTTCACCTCTCAAAATCGGGTTCTCGACGCATTGCATTGTGGGATATCTTACACATCACGAAACAAAATTCAAGTGATTTTTTTCGCATCCATGGGCAACAAGAACGTGTCAGCTTTAACACAACACCCTACAATGATGTCATACGTACATTTTGGTGGAAATACGCACATATTTGGCCTACATTTTGTGTTTTAAGGTACTATACACACGTTACACTTCCGGTCGCGGAAGGTTACTGTTCAGTGCCCCCACAAGTTTAGACCGCGGAATCTTCACTTCAGCAGTTCAGTGCTTCGGCAAGAACTCGCCAGACAGTGTCTGCCATGTAACGGGCGTTTTGTAACTTTTATTTGCAATTGATCTCCAAGAAAATCATCACTTAAAGCGCAAGGGGGGGGTGACTTTTAACATGCATATTAGGCCTACCCATTTCAAGATTTTGAAAAATTGTGACCCAGCATGTGTGAAGTTCGACTGA